>NC_089761.1:64556772-64581772 GCF_040412425.1 Macrobrachium rosenbergii
AGGGTACCCTTAAGGTAAGCGAATGTGCACAGCGCTTCAGGTTAGGATTTTTTTTCTTCTGCGAAGAAGAGACAGGGCGTCTATGTTTTGATTCAGCAAGGTTCAACGTTGCTTAAATACACTAGTTACTTCATTTCGAAAATATTCTCACTGAGCGCATATTGAGCTTTGTCATTTCGTTTATGAAGAGCCAAAGCACAAGGTCTATTTCTTTGTGCTCGCTGCTGTTGAATAATTTTGTGCTGTAATTTAAAGAAGCAAAAATTCTGCAACTGTAAAATATCTCCAAGGGAAATCTGAGTTTACCATTCGAAGCTTCCTCTTCCGATCCCATCGTCTACTTGTGCCGTTCTACTGTGAAGTTACGGAATCAGTATTGGGAAACAATTATCACTAAAGAATGAAACGTTGGCAGTTGTCGTTGCATTTTCGCTTACCTATTTTTATGCATTATAAAAATTTAAAAAATAGTTTTTAGTTCAAAATAATACCATTGGGCTCATTCCAGTAAAATGTCGCGAGAAGTATCACGCTAAATTGCTTTAGATTTGGCAAGTGTATGGTGCAGCAAGTGACATTAAGACCAAGGTCAGCTGAGCGTTCCTCCATGAAAGGACCCGAAAAAGTAGAAATAATCCGGAAATGAATCCTTTTCATTGCAGGAGAATGGTAGCAATGTAACTGTACTACAAGTAACATTGTTTTCTTCTTTTTTTGCAATTATGGATGTGAATTTCCCAAGTTCAAAGCTTCCTTTTTAAGGAGGACTCCGAACTTCATTCTATAAAAAAAATACCAATAGTTATGCGGTTAACGTCCAGCCATGCTAAGCAAAAGACGATAGCGAGCCTGAAGGTCGACAAGTGGAAGGCAGAAAGGTATCAGACGGCAAAGATTTAAAACTTCGCATTAAACCTTCGATCCAACTAAGTTTATATATATATATATATATATATATATATATATATATATATATATATATATATATATATATATATATATATATATATATATATGTGTGTGTGTGTGTGTGTGTGTGTGTGTGTGTGTGTGTGTGTAATGGAAGTCAATAGCTAGGCAGAGTTAATACACACCTGATTTGCTTTCACCAAAATAGATGTCATAAATTAATCTCTGAGATCAGTTTTACGAGAAGTACGCCTTTTTCATGTTATTTTATGGGATAGTCAGGCACTGTTATTGTTGCAGCATCAAAAGTTTCTTTTTTTTCGGAAAGATGGGGCGGGGGCCTGGGTTTCCGTGAAGACCCTTGACAACTACTATTGCTGAAGAATCTGTTAGTACACCTGCACCTAACTGCTGTGTACTGCTTTGCATGTCATCAGATTATAGCAGAAATAATTTTTTGTTGTTTTCTGTTGTACACATTTTTCTTTTCACCGCATGATACTTGAATTCTGAGAGCAAGTACAATCTATTTAAATAATTTTACTATTAAACTTACAATCTATTTAAATAATTTTACTATTAAACTATGTTAAATTATTCCGTCTGTAACAGGGGTAATAGAAGAGAGCCCGTGAAAATATGCAATTGATAAATTGGGAGTAATGTTTGTAGTTTATTTTCGTTTTCCACCCTGTCTTCAACATCTCTGCTTTTCACTAGAACGGCTTAGTGGTCACCCTTTTCAGCCTCAAGGATAAGCTCCAAAACGGAGCATTTTGTCCACCAAGCAAGACGTCCCAGGTTCGCCTCTTGGGAAAAGATGGGCGATGGGCGTGCTTCTTAAATAAACCATTGTCCCTACACAGTGCATTGTGACCTGATAGTTACACGACGTGTTGGTTGCAACCAGAACTAAATGTGCCTTGGGCTGTCAACCTCATCTCGAGAGGAAGGAACTCCAACTGGCGTCACCTTTGTCTCCAAAAGATAATTACAGTGATATATATATATATATATATATATATATATATATATATATATAATATATATATATATATATATATATATATATATATATATATATATATATATATATATATATATATATATATATATATATCAGTTCTGTTGGTCACTTTTGCTAGGTACATATATAACTGTAATGACCACAATGCCCTCTCGTGGTCTGGTCAGCAACATGACATCGTGGTACTCAGGATGCCGGTTCGACATCAGTATTACTTTATTCTTGCATTTGGCTCTAAGGCTGCGTATATAAAGATATATATGTATATAAAGATATATATGTATATGTATATATGTATATATATATATATATATATATATATATATATATATATATATATATATATATATATATATATATATATATATATATATATATATATATATATATATATATATATATATATATATATATATATATATATATATATATATATATATATATATATATATATATATATATATATATATATTTGCCACTTATACACATGGGACTTTTTATATACCCAAATATTAAGAGAGAGATAACGTTTAAAATCAGGAATTACCTTGGTACTGAATTGTACCCAGAAGGGAATTGTGATTAATAAGTGCATCTACCCAAGGCCAGGATTCGAACCTGTGCCTTTGGTTTAGGATCAACGATAAACAGAAGACTTTACTATTCGGCCGATACACCCTTTGGGTGAATGCTATCCCTAAGGTATAGTGAATTCCATATTGAACGATATATGCGGCTATATATCTTTGATATATATGTATATATATACATATATAATATATATAGATACACACACACATATATATATATATATATAAATATATATATATATGTATATATATATATATATATATACATATATATATATATATATATATATATATATATATATATATATATATGCGCTTTTATAGTCTGAACCCCACACATCATTGCCATTTTATACTCTTGACATATATATAAGAACGCGCACACCGGGTATCAACTACACTTTGAGAGGAGGATCAGTCTATCCTAGTCGCCATACTCTGCCTCTGCGATGTCTGAAGGTTCACTCCGTAGCACACTGCAAATCTCGATCGTGTAGAAACTTCACTCTTCAACAAGTGCTATCTCCAAGTCCATGCATCGGTGCTGATGACCGACATATAATAAAGAGGGTTACGTTTCCATTGTGCGCTTAGTTTGATGCTTAGTTTATTAAACTGCCACATTAAGGTCATGTCTTTTAAATTCTGATTGTTTTAGCAATGGCGGATGTTTAGCCGGTAGTTATTGTTTCTGAGTAAATCACCCTTGAGAGACAGAGAACGAGAGAGTGTTTGTATGACCTGATACCTACCATTCGTTAATTACAGAAAGACTGACTGATAAAATTACGAGACTAATAAAAGTTGTTATTCTTCATTAATGTAAACTCGTATCTTACATTCAAAATTTCTTGCTACTGTAGATAGAATGCGCATCTTTACCCCTTGTGAATAAATTGTTCTGTTGAACTAAGTAGTAACAGCAAGTGCACATACTCGTACAAACAAATCTCTCCCGGCCAATGGAACTGCAAGTGTTTGGCGTATATCTGTGGGCGCAATACCGTTTGTTGTTTCTTCCTTTGTGATATTCACTTGCATTGTATGCAATTCAGGCATTACTATATTCAGCCTCCATCATACTAAAGTATATATCTAAGTTATACGTTATCCAGAAATCTAAACTTTATTTTCTCCTGAGAGAAAACCAATAATAATAAAATTGTACGACCTTTGTGTTTATATGTAAAATAATGGCTTTAAAAAGGACGGATTTATTCACAGCAATTAGTTATAGTCAAGTGATTTCATATTAGTAGCTATGGTGGTGACAAAGATCAGTCTCGGCAACCTTACTCATCAACCTATTTGTGACGTTTCGTAGTCCCGCCACAATGCTGGAGAAAATGACTGTCCAGGTAAGAGGTTGGAATTCAAGGTGAACTTCGTCTGGTCAGAGGTCTGACTGTTTGTGGTCATTACAAGAGGTGACGGAAATACTGTCTCCTGAACGAGGGTCTGTAAATCCAGCTTACCACGGATGCAGATTTAAGATCCATGGAGAGTTGGTGAATTAAGTCACCATAGAGCAACTGCCTTCTTAGAAAAAAAAGTTAAGTATATCTTAGTTTAACCAGACCACTGAGCTGATTAACAGCTCTCCTAGGGCTGGCCCGAAGGATTAGACTTATTTTACGTGGCTAAGAACCAATTGGTTACCTAGCAACGGGACCTACAGCTTATTGTGTAATCCGAACCACATTATAGCTAGAAATGAATTTCTATCACCAGAAATAAATTCCTCTTATTCTACATTGGCCGGTCGGAGATTCGAATTCGCGGCCAACAGAGTGGTAGCTGAGAACGGAACCCGCTCGTCCAACGAAGAACCGTGCCTTCTTAGAAAATAGTTTTAATTCATTAAAGTATTTACCGTGTTCTCTTCTGTTACAGTTAATGACTGGTAAATTTTTTGCAACCATATTTTACCATGCAGCTCCCCTTTTCAGTGTTTCTATGGAAAAAGCTGTATGACGCGGGTTTCTGTTTTTCCTATAGACTTTATTGATGGAGGACTGACTTTGCCCAGAGGTTCATCAATCTTCTCAATGGCAACCACACGTGTGATTTTGATGTTATTGCTGTATATATGTATCCTCCCACGCACGGCTGAGATTAACATTCCCTGCCCTTAAAGACTGACTACGAGCTAGTAATTTGTAGGGTTCCATAAGCACGCTGTTTTGTTTTTTATTTCGTTCCTCATATATGGATACGTTGTCTTTGTATACTTGTTTCAGTGGAAACCATTCGTAATAAATCTCCAATTTTACTTTCGTTTCATTTGCATATGAACAATATAATATATATATATATATATATATATATATATATATATATATATATATATATATATATATATATATATATATATATATATACATGCGTATATATATATATATATCAGTATTTATAGGTATTTATATTGATAAGAGTGAGTGCGCGCAGTAGGCTAACAGATCTTTAATTTCAGTTCGTATAATTTGTGGTTGTTTTATGGACTTAGATAGATCTTGTGGTCTTATCTATGTTATTTTTAGACCTTTGTTTGGCAGTCAGCCTACTTTGCAATCAAAAACTCTCAAAGCTTGTGTAACTCTTTGTGAACAAAATTCTATGCTTTGTTAAGTCGGCAAGACCTAACCCTTTGAAATGACAAAATGCTTTTTTATTAATGACTGCAACACTTGCGGTCGAATACATACGGTACGTGATGAGAATTACTCGTACTGGCACTTGTATACTTTGAAGTAGGAAGGTGTAATTAAATTCATATATATACCTTACATAATACAGAGTATTTCACGAATTCATATCTCTTATGTATCTCATCACTCTAGATGTTTTTAAGAAACACCTTCCCCGCACATGTTAACTCCATGTTATTGTTACCACACGAAAGACTGAGCAAGACTCCAATGTGTTCCTTATTTAGTACAAAGTCTGGCTCCCGTGAATTCTCCACGTGCGCCGTTTTTTCCATTCTCTCTGGTATTCAACATTTTCCTGTAGCATATGCACATCACTTTTATGGTTTTTTGCTGTGCAAATTTTAACGTGTAACCAAATAAGAAAATCATCTAAAATCCGTATAAGCAGATATGTTCTTATAACGCAAAAAGTAATCTCGTTGTACTTTCCCAGAGAATTCACTCCCTCCCCTCAGTCGCCGATGAGAATTTTCTGACAACTTATTGACAGCGGCGGTAAATCTCTTTTGATGTTCAATTTGTTTTGTTTGTGTTCTAACGATGATGAGCGAAATCTAGGATGGACTCTCAGACGTCCACAAAGAAAGATGGTCCTCTCAGCCGGAACACTGAAGTCTTCATAACATTTTTCGTTTGCAATGTCGTTTGTGTCAATGACATTTATAGATAAAAATCATAAACTGAAGAAAAATTCACGATATGGAGCAGAGTTTGCCTCATTAGTCAGATGTAAGCATTAACTATTCTCCGTGAACCTGTAAGTCACTAATGGTTGTCATTAGCATGATGATTGTATTGTAATTTTTTGAAATTGATTTTTCACTTCGCTGAAATTACATCGCTCTGCGTTAAATGACATAGGAAACAGAAAAACATAGCAAATTTGACCTCTCAAGTGCATGGCCAAACAGTCCTGGCGAGTGTCTGGCATCAAGAAAATACCTGTACGATTGAAAGGTTGAGCCTGGGCATTTCTGTGGACTATTTGTCATCGCTTTAGCTCAATATTATCTTGGTCTGTCAAGGATAATGCGCTGAGGCAGGTCTCACGGGACCCATATCTCAGAGGGATGTTCCTCCACCGGAAACGTCACTTCACCAAGACCTTGGGAGGTTTTTAAGGACGCATCTTTAATTTTATCAAGTTATTTACCACATAAACCTTACTTGTTTGTTTTAGATGCCGTTTGGCACTTTCTGGCGCACAAAAACAAGATACAACCTAAAGTGAAAGGAAAAGAAAATGTAACTCAAAGTGCACCTAAATTCAGAACTTCCGTCTGCATCGCTGATGTCACTGAGTGACTTGGTTAGGTATGTCGGTGTCCCTTTTTTGTGTAATTACCACCATCTACTGTACATGCATTCAAATGTTATCTGTTATATCTCCCGCAGGAAACTAGGATGATTATTATTATTATATTATTTACTGGAACAAACCTAATAGCCTTCCATACACCGTAAACAGGAGCCATATAACGTAAAAAAGATACAACAGCAGAGGAAGAAGATAAAAGTTAATACTCATAATATTTACAAACAAATAACAGTCAATATATAATTACTGAATGCAGTGGATAAGACGCGAGTCAATGAAGTTCAGGAACTGCCGCTGCTTTTCTGAGGGTAGTCTTAGACCATCAACGTTTCTGAAGCAACATTCTACGCGCCAGTCATTATTTTTATCAGGAATTTGTAAGCAACCTTAAATAGTAAATACGTACCCTATATAGTCACCTTTTTGTCGCGATGCTAAGAATTGAGCAAAACGCTTAACCTTCTGGATTAACTTAGCCTCAGACTACCGAAGGGTCGACGACTACCTGAGTAGCAATGGCCATTCTCAGTGGTTTGTCCCATACGTCTCCTGTCAAAATCATTACCTCGGGCTTTGTGTTCTTCCCATCATTCTTTGCCTTGACTACGTCTACTGGTGTTCTCTTCCTGTCTCTCCCACCTCGTTGGGCCTCATACCCGTATCATCTGGGTCTACCATTATTCATTTCCCATGACTCCTGTCTTAGGTTTTTAGCCTTCCACGTTCTCACTTTACTGGCTGCTACACAACGAAAACACATTAACCATTTCACTTTTTGTTTTCTTACTTTCTATAGCGTTTTATGGTACTATAAGTTCCACCACAGTTATGCATCTCTTTCATACGTTACAATGGTACTTGTTGCTGCCGAGTACATAACTACGTCAATATCTCCCAAGATCGTTGATTCATACCACTGTCGCCACCTGCCTATCCTCTGCTAATTTTGAGCTTGATGGACCTACTGTACTTGCAAGCAGTGCTTCCCATCTTTGTTATTCAAAGACGTTCTTTACAGTTTTCGCATCTGAGCGCGCTTTAAATTTTCCTTTCTTATTCGCAAATTTCCTGCAACCTGTTGAAAAAGTATAACTTAAGTGTTGCTACAACGGTTCTTTTAAAAGTAAAACCAGTCACGTCCTTGTATAAAGTCAATAGTATCACTGCACTGTAGAAAAAATGCCAACTAATGACAAAACAAAAACGGTAAGACGTGATAGATGGAATGTTATCCTTTTATGCTCATTCCGTCCAACCAAAGCAAACCCACATATTTCAGAACTGTTTTTATGAATCATAAACATTCGGTTACCCACAATTAATGAGCTACTGCAAACAATAACACGCCCCAGAATATTCATCACATTTTAGACCCGATCGTGAATCTCTTTCCTTTGCAACGAACAAATTGGCCGTATGCCACTGTATGAAAACAATCTCAAGATAATAAGATTTATATAAATAATCGGTATTGGTAATATGGAATTTCGGTTATGATGGCTCTCTTCACCTTTTCTTCAATTCAATTAGATTCTTTGTCAATTTCGCTTATCGGCATTTTTTCTACATTTCCAAAAAAAAAAAGCCGGACAATTGTTTTCTTCGCATTATTTGGAGAAATAAATAGAAATGACTAAGACTGGAACACCGAATGTGGTACATAAATTATCTCTATCTGGGAATGAACTTTTATAGGCACACAACACACCATGTTGCATGTGTTTATATTATATATAAATATAATTATATATATGTGTGTATATATATATATATATGTATATATATATATATATATATATATATATATATATATATATATATATATAATTACGTATTTCTGCTCACGGTAAAATGAATGGGAGTGTGCTGACGATTGTAGAAAAGCTTGATTAGCATTGATCAAAATGAGGAGTTATTTTGTGTTATTTATCACATTCTAAGAAAGAAAGTGAGAATGAAAGCACACAGATGTATATACATACATACATAATATAAATATATATATATATATATATATATATATATATATATATATATATATATATATATTATATATAGTTATTATAATATTTAATTGTCTTTATATGTGCTTATGTATAACATATAAAGCAGTAGAACATATAAAGTAGAACATATAAGCAGACCTTTAAGTAATAGGCAGAATTAGAAGGTCAGAATTATATAGGTTATATATATATATATATATATATATATATACACACACACATATACACAAACAAATATATATAGGTTATATATATATATATATATATATATATATATATATATATATATATATATATATATATATATATATATATATATATATATATATATATATATATATATATATATATATATATATATATATATATATATATATATATAATATATACGGAAGAGAAGTGGAGGAAAAATGATGCAAAGGATGTGTATTGTAATAAGTTAGAGGTAAAAATATGTTAATATGTTTAGCAGAGGCCAAATGATGGTTTGGAGTTCGTATCATGGTTTTGTCAAATGGATGGAATGGATGATAAAAGGTTTGTGAAAAGTGAATTATTCGTGCCAGGTTAAGGTGACTAACAAAGAGTGTGTTTGTGTATGTTGTGCCTTGGGTTCAACGTGCTGCTTTTAAGACTTCTGTCAGAGTTTATGCAGTCGCAGATGTAGTGGAAGTTTTCTGCACAGACGTTGCAAACGTGGTTCAGGAGCCAAACCATGATTGTATCAACGACCATTGGGTTGACTTATTATCTTGGGTCACCAACTTTTACATATATATGTATATTATATATATAATGTATATTATATATACATATATACATATGTATAATGTAAATATATACATATATATATGTGTATATATATATATATATATATATATATATATATACACACACATATATATATACTGTATATCATGTGTATATATTTACATATTTTCGGACATTCCAGATAAGACTCAATGGCGGCACTTCCGTTAGAAGGCTAGAAGGCAAATGGGACATACATGGTATAAACTACGAATGCAAACTATTCACAATGTGTAAATTATTTTTATATATATACATGTATATATATATATATATATATATATATATATATATATATATATATATATATATATATATATATATATATATATATATATATATATATATATATATATATTAAATATGTGTGCTCAATAATATAATTTAGATGCCGATATATATATATATATATATATATATATATATATATATATATATATATATATATATATATATATATATATATATATACATGAGCATGTATGTCCACGGTTGTGTATAACATGAAATTCATAAATATATAAAAAATATATTTTCTCTCTTCTTTCTTTTTTACACATATACACACACACACACACACACATTCACACACACACAGACATATATATATATATATATATATATATATATATATATATATATATATATATATATATATATATATTTATTTATATGTGTATAATATATAATATATATAAATTTAATTTACATATTGTGAATAGTTTGCTTTCGTAGTTTCTACCATGTATGTCCCATTTGCCTTGTAGCCTTCTAACGGAAGTGGCGCCATTGATTCTTATCTGGAAATGTTCGAAAATTTATGAATGGGTAATTTCGCTCACTTCCCATCATAAAGAACCCAAGTCTCGAAGGAAGAATTGCTTGTCTTGGCTGCGGAAGCGATCCCGACGACAGGCGTAAAGATAAATGTGCGCGCAAGCTCACACAGACGGCTTTTCGTTTGCGAATAAGTTTGTAATTAAGAGGGGTCTTCATTTTCACTCCAGATTTTCTTCCAGATTTTCTCTGGTTCCAAACAATGTATTCGTCCTCTCTCTCTCTCTTTCTCTCCCGCGGTCGACGAAGTTCTCCGACACACAAACGGAAATTTCTGACTGCATTACTTTTCGTCAAATGGTAGACTATCTATTTGTCATTTGTTCAAATGTTTACATTTTTTCAAGCATTTAACTTCTGAAATAAATGTAACTCTTGTTTGGTTAACCTTAAATGATCAATATGGCTATAATTTTTGCAATTTAATTTCAAAGAGATATGTTTATCGCATCCATGGTATTAATTCTGTTTCTATTTTTGTTCGTAATCTTTGTAGCCTGTATAAATATATATATATATATATATATATATATATATATATATATATATATATATATATATATATATACATATATATATATATATGTATATATATATATATATATATATATATATATATATATATATATATATATATATATATATATATAAATTATATTTATATATAATAATGATACTATAAATTACGTTTATATATAATAATCTTTTTGGATCTTTGCGTTTTGCACTCTTTTCGTAGTTTTTGTTCGTTATGTTTTCGAAGCTCTTTAAATGAAATTTCTAAGATGGATTAAATCTAACATTCTTTTGACGACGTTCTCTGTCTGTCTCTGTCTCTCTCTCTCTCCGCACATTTATTAAAAGCCCCTGCTCCTCCGTGATCAATAATTCCCCAATTGTGACTCATCGTTGCATCTCATGTGGACGGTGGACCAGTTAGCATATTTTTTTCATTCACACCATTGTTTGTTATCATACACTTGAGATCAGAGGCGGGAATGCGCAATTAACATTCTCTTCATTTCTGTTCTATACTGATTAACATTAATTGCAATACAGACCTCTAGTAAATTTGAGTTTGTACTTGTTGCTTTGGTCATCTGCAACTACAAGCTGAATAAAAATCTCCAAACTGTTCTACTGAGCTTGCTTTTTTCGCTCCCGATTGACATCATAGCAAACACGAGAAGAAGAATGCGTAAAATCTTTGCTAAATCAATTTTGTTTCTTTTTTGTTTGTTTTGTACCATAATAAACACAGTGTTCCGAAGCACGAGCAGAAGCGAAAATGCAACAAATGCCAACAAGCACCAGCCGAAGGAAAGAAATCGAAACCTAACAATTACTGATTCCTTTCCGTCGACAACTTTTCACAGATTTCGTATGACTTTTGGAACTTGTTCACCGCGGGTTTATTTTCCTTTTATTTTATATTGGTAAAAACGTTGTATTGCTGGTTATTACATTTACAAAGGCCGCTTCATTGAGCACTTGTGTGTTGTGAAGCCAGTTTATATAATCAGTCAAATCATAGGTGGTGTGAAGAGGGTTGGAATTGTTTTTCATCACATTGTACTTCAAAATATTTTATTTCTATGTTCAAGGATAACACAACGGTATTCTATTATGAGGCATAATAAGGCATAATAATAATAATAATAATAATAATAATAATAATAATAATAATAATAATGAAGAAGAAGAAATGCATTTCAATGGGTTATGACATGACATTTACACCTGCACAGGGTATGATTGTGTGGTAATATCCTGCGGCACTGATCGTGGTAAGTAATTCCGGAAAATTTCGTCGGAGTCTTGCCTAATGAATTAAGTAGTTGGCCTAATATTTGTTATTTATCAATGCATTTGCAAGATTTAAGTGATTAAAGGCTTTTTCACAGATGGCACTGAAAACTGGAAATTTACAAAACATCGTTATGATGTGCATTTACAAAATATCGTTATGATGTGCATGCGCATAATACATACCGTTATAATATATATATATATATATATATATATATATATATATATATATATATATATATTGTATATATATTTCTTTTTTCTTATTGATGTAATTATTTAAAAAATGAACAAGAATAGGCTGTACATACATACATACATACCTACATATTTTTTTAAGCGAACACTGATAGATAAGCGGGTTATGATAGAATCGATGCAGACATGTTGCGTACGTACCAAAATGGAATGTGAAATCCAAGCTTGATGACCGAGAAAAGGAAGTCATAGCAAAAACATTAAAGGAATGTGACTTGAGTGAATAAGGTAACTATAGAGGCATTGTACTTACGTTAGTCATGATAACAATATTCACTATGCTCCTAGCTAATATGCCAAAGAAAGACATGTAATAAATACTTAAATATCAAGTACTGATTATAGAAAAGGCAGGAGTCGTACGAATGGAATTTTCCTGTTAATACGTACACTGCAGAAGTAACTGGAATTCCGAAATCACCTTGTGACGGCATTTGTAGATTACCGGCAGGCAATTGGAGACGTCCATAGAACGACAGTATGCAGGGTCTTGTGTCACTAAGGCATTCCTCTTCAATATGTGAAGCTAATTAAAATTTTCCATGACTAGAGCAGACGCAAAGTTGATGGAGTCTTGTCAAGAGGATTTCCAAAAAAAGTCGGTGTTGCGAGGAAATGTTTTGACACTTTCGCTATTTATTCTTCTCGTGGAAATATATGGTGGGAGATGGAAGAGATGATTTGGTCCCTTTGAGAATGAAGATGCACCGAGAATATTAAGTCATATGGCTGCTTAGAATGAAAAATGGTACCATAAAGGAAATGACAGAAGTTGCATGCGTAGATGAGATAATGGTGGAAGGGAGACGGAGATAACTTACAAGAGCCATTCGCACCTTCCCAGGGAGGAGAGTACGTGGTAGTGTCTGCTGGGGTCCTGTGGGTGCCAGGAGAGTTTGGAGAAGTGTGAGACGGGAAGCTGGAGATAAGTGGAAATTTGTGGAAGTGAAAACACAGGAAAGGCATGAGTGACAGAATTCCACAGAAACCCTTTGCGTCGCACGGCGTCGGAGGCGACGATATTTCACACTCTGTAGTTTTCCCCTTGGAGAATATGGTACTAGAGGGCGATAGCCTTCCCATTTGCAGCAGGCGTTTTAGGATGAGGTTGCTATGCCCATACCCTGGTTAAGATCACCGAAGTCATATAAATACCAGGCATCTAAAACACTGCTAAGGTCAACAGAGTAAAACAGCCTACACCAAAGTGCAACTGGCATATCTCCACTGAAATATTCTTGTTTACAGCTAGACTCTGAATGAACAGCGGTTCTATTTATAGAGAGTATGTGCCAGTACTTCGATGCACAAGACCATTCATCATTAAAATCTCAAACCTCCCGAACTGGAAGAGATTTTGTATAAAATAAAACGCTTTATGTTCTGTTATTATTAAGGAGAACTGGGAAGACGAAAAATCCACTACGCAGTGCAAGATATCATTATTGTTATTTTTGCTGTGTAATTTGTAAACCCTCGTAAAACAGTCAGGGAAGTGAGTCATTTCCTTGCTGTCCCTTAACAGACTCAAAACATTTCTAAAATCATAAAAATATTTCACATCTGATACAGTTGCAACAGTGTTAAAATATAGTTACAAAAATATTTTTAATGATTTTCATTTGACCCTTGGCCTTACTCAAAATCGGCCCAAAAATATAGTAAATGCTTGTAAGAGTTTTTGACAAGGTTTTAACAGCGAATAATTCAATCAAAAAGAATTTTAAATTTCGTTATTATTTTTTTTTTTAACAAATATATCTATCCCAAAATCAAAACAGTTTCGTCACCTAGTAACTGAATCATACCTTGTAAATATATAATTGGAAAAGAAATCCAAATTTATGTGAAATCACCCTTTGTCCTGTCAGAGCCGAAGCTGCGGTGTACCCCTAGATCTCAACGTGAACTATGCAGCGTCAACGTAATGGAAACACAACTTGTGATCACCCTCGTGAACCGAATTCGTCTGAAGCGTTGCGGTTTAGCAAAGCCAAGGGAAAAAGGCTCTTCATAGCTCAAAGTGCATAATCAACACTAAGAACTACTCGAACGATAACTGTAATAATAACCTAAACTCAATTGCCGAGACAACTCTGTGACTCCAATGGATTTTAAGTTCCCGGGATTTGGCAGAATACTGTTTTTTCTCGCTCTGCTGAAAGGTTCTTATTAATTTCACAAAGAAATGAATGAAAATATTCCGACCCTGAGGCAATATATCTCAACTAAAAGTTAAAAGAAAAAAACTCATAATCCGCTCGGTGGGGTTTTGCCTGACGAAAGTGTAGAATTATCACCGAATTAATTTTTTTCTGTTGTGGAGGATTTTGGAAGAGGCGGGGCAGTAGATACGTAGGTGGTGGTTTGAAACTTTCTTTCCCCATTTCGAACTGCGTTCAAAATGGTTGAAGTTTATTTAACGTCAAGGTCTGGAGAAGAATAAGTTTATAAAAAAAAAAAAAAATGTTTTTACTTCTGCAGTCAGTGAATTTGCACTTCTGTGAATAATCGTCAGCGCTCTACCTTCATCACGAAAGCCTCAAAATATCGAGACTTCAATTTTTGAGACGAGACGAGACTCTGAATTTGGAAACACATTTTATTGACTCAATTTTAAGTATTTGTTTGATTAAAGACATATATATTGTAATTCTTTTTGGAAATATCCCTTGAAACTCGCATACCTAAGGTAAGAACAATATGGAAATTCAGTTATTTTTCCTTGATTCCCTATTATTTCTTACGTAAAGGTTATGTCATATAATATGGATTACGTATTTGATAATTGCATTTGTTCATTCCCCTAGCACATTTCCATTTATCTTTCGCCCCAGAGTGGTACGCTTGGGCTTCCTATTTTTCGGACCTAAAATATATTCGGTAATTATTAAAATTCGTCTTTATTTTCTCTCCATGAATTATGTTTGTATTTCATATTTACAGTGCCTTAATTAACTTCTTTGGATTTTTAACAGTCATTTCATCTTCATCATATACTGGCAGCATCAGAAAAAAATGTAAAAATAAAATTCGCGAATCTATCTATCCGCGCGCGCGCGCGCAAACACACACCCATATATATTTAATTAATATATATTTATATGCTTACAGATAGATGGATTGATATGTAGATAGACAGATAGATGAGTGAATTTTATTTGTAAACACTTGTTTTGACGCTGATGATGAAAATGAAACGATCTTCAAGTCAAACGCTGCCCGTTTCACTTGGAATTTGGCTCTGAAGAAAATAATAATATTTATACCCTCTTCTCGGATAATAAAAGGTGCCTTTTTTGGCCTTCATCGTTAAGGAAAATGGAGATAAGAAGCTCCTTAGTTTTCGTTTTGACTAACATAGCCTAGTCATCGATGTAAGCCTCGTGCGTTTTATGAAAAATACACTACAGTATATATATATATATATATATATATATATATATATATATATATATATATATATATATATATATATATATATATATATATATATATATATGTATATATATATATATATATATATATATATATATATATATATATATATATATATATATATATATATATATATATATATATATTTATTACATATATACATATATATATATATAATATATATATATATATATATATATATATATATATATATATATATATATATATATATATATATATATATATATATATATATATATATATATATATATATATATATATATATATATATATATATATATATATAAATATATATATATATATATATATATATATATATATATATATATATATATATATAAATATATATATATATATATATATATATATATATATATATATATATATATATATATATGTATATATATATATACATATATATATACATATTTGTAATATACATATCAGACGTTTGCAGGCGTTCCATTATTCCATTTAAATGATAAAAAAATGCAGATAAGTGACCTCTGTTTCTAAAGACCCGCATGTCAACAGAAGTGAGTGCACGGTGCAGCACCCGAGGGCAAAGCTGCACTCTTTCTGTCAGGAACTGGGCGGTAATGACTTGAGTTGCTGTGACATGTGTTTAGTATTAAGTCAATCAGTCACTCAGGGACGGGAGCCTTGAGTGTTAATGTCCGGCGCAAGATGGAGGTTTGTCATATTCTCAACGCATTCAGTGATTTAAAAGTTGAATGATCTGTCAATGATCTTGTATTTTCATGAAGCAGTCTAAATAGATCACTGAGACACTTTTGTTTGCACATCAGGATACAAGAACTGAAGCAAGATAAAATTAAGTATATGGAACAGATAGCTAAGTTGAAACCAAATGAATGGCTAATAATGGAGGCAAATATGAATGAACCAAGAAGGGTTAAGGAACAACGCAAAAAAAAAAAAAAAGAGGAGGAACTGTATACAGTGAGCAGTGCAAAGCACAATACGAGCGGTAAGCCTACCTACCTGCTTACCGCGAGTGAGTGAGTGAGTGCCAGTTGGAATACACAGCCCCTTGTATGATTAAAACGTAAGATCACCGACCAACGGAGGATCAAGAGGTCGTTGCATACTCACTGATGTATAAAAAGCAGGGCAACTGGGTACTGAAGGAACCAGATGCATTGTATCAACGAGCAGAACAACACATCTGGAGTGCCTGTGACTGCTACAGCTTATGCATTGGTCATTTCTGCATTATATGGCCCTACCCACAACATTCATATTATGAGTCCACTTATGCGATCGTTAGTTTGTGTGATATTTATGACAGCATTTATCTTCCGCGGCCTGTCACCCTTAATTCATACGTACGCGTGCGCGCTCACGGACTGTTGTGAGCTTCTGTATGTGACTGCGCATGATATGAAATGTGCATAGAAAAATAAACATTTTATATATATATATATAGATATACATATGTTGTGTATTAGGCCTTTTGTTCGTGGCATTAACCAGCAAATTGCCCTTGATTTACTTATTAAGACGTGTTCGACCACGACACATTCACCACAGAGTGACCAGAGAATGCCCGACATTGCTGACGTAAATTCACGTCGATAGAAGTGGAGGAGAACGGGGACCGACGGAAATGAAATCACCGGAATAAAAACCAAACAGCGAAAAAGTCACAGGAGGTGGAAACAGCGGCGAGGGCTTGACATAATGTGACGTGCTGTAGCTAACCATATTAAACCCGGACACGGCAAGGTACGATTTGAGGGATTAGCAATGAAAAGAGTTTTTTTTTTTTTTTTCAGTCCATCATATTACCGAAATAAATGACCAGCTGACCGCTACCGACTTCTGAAGAAATAGTTCAGCGCTAAGATTCTACCCACGGGAACACTGTCTTCCTGCTCTTAAACATTTGACTACCATATTAAAAACGAAACAAATAACTCCGCCAAGGAATTATTATACCGTTTTAATTATGACCCGTAAACTGATGATAGTGATGAAGCAGTTCTTTTACAACTAAGTGGAAAGCCTGTAATTAAATATCCGATGACGCTGCATCCTATAACTAAGGCACGCCGTTGTTATCAGTGTTCATCTGCCTTGGAAAACAGGTCACTAGGGTTTTAGTGTCAAGTGAATCATATATATAATATTATACATATATATATATATATATATATATATATATATATATATATATATATATATATATATATATATATATATATTATACATTATATATGTTTATATCTATCTATCTATCTATCTATATATATATATATATATATATATATAAATATATATATATATATATATATATATTATATATATATACAAAATGTTTGTGTGTTGATGTATCCACACAGCAAAATTTATAGTACAGTATAAACTGTGACATAATAACTACGCATTTTTATTCATTTGCAACAGTGTATCTTCAATACAAAGAGAAAGCATTTATAAATACATTGGATCAGAGACTGGAAATAAATATCCGATGGGTATCTTGTACTTATACTTGAATGGGAAGACAGTAGAGAAATATAAACAAGTTAAATTAAACTTGCTGGCATTATTTAGAAGCATTCTGCATCCATCTTCTTCCTCGCAACTTAGTCCCCGTTTCTATACGGGGTCCATGGACACAATAATAACAAAATGGTTATTTACCACTATAACAGATCTAGCCTTTGTAGGAAGTAAATTACGGCGACCGCTGATTAGAATTTTAAAAACATCAGAAAGTGACACCTGTAATGCATGCTGGCAGTGTATAATATATCAGGTATATAGATCTGTATATATATACATATGTATACGATGATTATAATCACTTTTGTTAGTGATTCATTTATCACACATTACCACAGATGAAAAATAAGAGACGGGGTGTAGGTCCTGACGGGTTTCGACTTTTTTTCAAGCCATTGACGAAAAATAAAGTCAAACCATTGATGACCTCTTATTTTTCACTTGTAGTAATGTGTGATATATATATATATATATATATATATATATATATATATATATATATATATATATATATATATTATATATATATATATATGCATATATATATATATATATATATATATATATATATATATATATATATATATATATATATATATATATATATATAAAATTCTAAGTTGAATACAGTTGTATGTTTATGTAAATATATATTAAGCGTATATAAGGCAAAGGTAAATATTTCCCATTTTATGGAATCACACTCGCCAACAAACACACACACATGAAAATGCACTAACCCTAAATTACCTACATTCATGCTGTATACGCAAAGATACGCATGCCGTTAACGAATAAAAATACAACAGCATGATGGTATAGACGCATAAATGAAACCTACATTAGAAAGAAAAAGACAGAGAGAGAGAGAAAAAAAATTAAGAGCGGTATTTGCGGCGGCCACTTGCATCCGTCGATGTCGGAATTGAAATTTATTAAAATGAATGCCGTGAGATCCATCCCATAAATATCCGAAAATGAATATATACAGTTCGTATGCGCGCCTGCGCTGAAACACCCACCTGCATACACAAATTCTATATATATATATATATATATATATATATATATATATATATATATATATATATATATATATATATATATATATATACACGAACAATTCCAATTAACAACACATTGTCTGTTGTATATTCAACAGGATATTACTGTGGCATATGAAGCAAAACACATATTTGAATAGAATAAATTACGTAAGCTTACAAATATTTCATAAACCGTATATACATTTCATACAAACATATACACACATTAATATATATTGTATATATATACAGTATATATATACATATATATATGTATAATTTATCCGAATTTGTTATGTTTTGTGTTCCATGAAAATTAATCATGTTATCAATAAAAAAGAATTTGTCCTATATCGAATTAACAACTGCAAAGAAAAAAATTATTGTTTCATCGGCCTATTTTAGATGGAAATAAGCCAAGGTCATCACTAGCGCTTGCCGAACATGGATGTCTGTGGTTGTGTTTATATTGTTTTGTGATATTTATTATTGTTGTTGCCGTTTTGAACCATACGTTCATGAATTAAAAAAAATATATATATATGCACATATATGTATATATATACATGAATACATATATACAGTGTATATATATATATATATATATATATATATATATATATATATATATATATATATATATATATATATATATATATTATATTTATATATATATACTTCATTTCAATAATCTCATCACACCACACTGATGGCTAGAACGACTGGCACAGCTTGCTTGTGGAATCATTGAATTCCTTTTTATTTTTCAAAGGCCTATGAAAAATACAAATACTTTTGTCAGTACTCTAAATTCCTATATCATACTCAGGCATATATACAGTCACCTATATATATATATATATATATATATATATATATATATATATATATATATATATATATATATATATATATATATATATATATATATATATATATATATATATATATATATAAAACCATAGTACACAAGTTTAAAACAACAATATAAAATTTTAGATATTTTAGTACCTTCGTCTTCTGATACGCGTATTTCAGTCCTTAGTACACAAACATGTATGAAAACATAGTACTGTATGAACTGCGGTTATGCAAATGGGCTGTGTGTTGACTTCCGGTCTTTAATTTACTGCATCAAACATGCTCGCGCCTTTGTAAACATTTGAGACCCACAAAAAGAAAAACAATTTTACTGCCTTATGCATAAAATCCCTTGCCTATATGGCACTGTGCTTATATAATATGGAACATAATTAGCTACCCAGTTAAGCGGAAGTTTTTGACCGCTGCATTAATTACCAAATAATAAGAGATTCTAAGTGCCAACATCATTATTATAATTGAAGGTAAGTAACCAGATCACACCTCGGTTTCAAATGTATTAATTGCAGTTAGCATTATCGGGTACAGTTTTTAAATGAACAAGTTGAGGCTTCTTCCGGAAAAAATGGTTCTTGGTAATTCAGGTCGGTCGATGTCCCCGTACGTTTTACAGATGGATAATTAATGTCTAATGCTGTTGTATAAATGTTATAATTTTTACATCTGGTATTTAGAACAATGAATGAGTCTTTCGTAGCCTACTGCTATAAAGGATTTGTATGATGTATATTCTTAAAATTGCCTGGCCTGTGCGTTTTTTAAAAATCTTGATATAGATTTTTTTTACATTTTGATAAATCTTTTTTTTACATTTTAAATAAGAGCAAACCATTAATTGTCTTAAGCAAAAGATATAGTGAAAAATATGTTTACGCTCTATACGGAGTAGGTAATGTAAGAAAACATATATTGCAAATAAATGCTGATATATACAAAGGTTAATTGTACTTTTTACCTGAACTTATATATTTGGATGTTAGGTCACATTATGAATTATTTTACAGTAGCCTACTTTCTGAAACATTTCCTAATAGGACAACACAACAATATTTGGAATAATGTAACTTATGTCATTTACTGAGATAATTAATGCCCTGGAATAAATAGAAATAATTTTCATGACTTACTTTTAAAGCTTTATTGATATTATCATTTATGGTCTTAGACAGCATATAGCAAACTGAAAAACAAACTGTATATTTTTGATATATACAATGTTAGATGTCACACAAGTGACTGAACAAAAAAAAAAAGTTTCAGGAATGCAGACTATATTTTAGTGTAAATTACCATTTGTAATTAGTTCAGCCATTCAAGACAGTTCACAGTGGACAGAACGCAACGATGTGTCAGGCGAGTGTCAGTCAGTCAGTGTGCGAGTCTGGTCAAGAGTCAGTCAGGGCCTATTGCGCCCATGAGTCACGTGTCCTCATGCAAGTACATAAGTGCGGTCCTCACCTTTATCGTCGTCTCGGTCGTAGGGCGAAGGGAGTCCTGGAGGCAGACCAGCGCCGTGGTCGGACGACCGCTCCAGGAATCCACCGCCGCCGCCGCTACTACGACCCATGACGGAGAACGCCAATGGTCGCGGCCCGTTCTCGTGGCTGGTGGGTGGCATGCCGCCCAACTTCAGGCCACTGTGAGTGCCAAAGGGCGGAAGGCCTGGCAAAGTAGGCAACTGCTGGCCCAAAGGCAGCGGCACGGGCCTGGCCAACTGGCTCAGCACGTGGAATGCAGGTTGCACGTAGCCGAGGTGTGGCAACATCTTTTCCATCAGCAGCATTCTACCGCAAATGCCGATCGCCACTCCCCTTCCACTGTCTCTCTCTATCGCGTTCGTCTTCTCGCCGCAACACTTAAACAAACTCCTACCGAACTCCTCCTAGCACAGACGGATAGATACACACAAAAGTCACTCTCCCGGAGAGGAAGGTCCTCCTTCAGACCCGGGTGCCAAGTCTTGCGAGGGCCCTTCTTCTTCTTCCAATTCTTCTCTCGCTTCTGCTTCTTCTGACTCAGCGTCACACACGGCTGCAGCGTTGGCGGTTTGTCAACAAATACTGAAGGGCTGGAAGCCGCACCTACACTCTTCACCTCACCATTGTTACGTTTAGGGATTATCGGAGGCCCCGCCCAAGGACCGCCCATCCTGACCTCCTCGTGCGCTGAGTGGTTCCTGTCACGCGCCCGGCTACTTCGAGAGCCGCTGATTGGCTACCAAGGGATCCGCGACTGAATGACAAACAGAGTTTCGATTAGAGTGTCCATTTCATCGACTTAATGGGGTTCCTATAGAGTTTTTCGTGGCTTTGTGTCAACTTGTCATCAATAATTCGGTAGTTAGGGGATAGTGGAGGGAGTCTGTCCACACCAGTCTGTGGCTTAGAATAGACACTAGATTGACTACGTCAAAATGTTACAGCCTCTCTCTCTCTCTCTCTCTCTCTCTCTCTCTCTCTCTCTCTCTCTCTCTCTCTCTCTCTTGCTCTGTCGGGCCGTTCGAACTCGTTGGAAATAAATAAAGCAGTGCGAAAAGAGAGATTTTGAAGAACCAACCATCTTGGCCCCCGTCCCTCTCTCTCTCTCTCTCTCTCTGGGACTGCTCTCTCATCCACAATCGTTTGATCCAATAGAGCGGATCGACCATCGGACACACAGACGGAGGCACGAACGCGCTCAGAAATGTCACTTGTCACCGTGTCCCCAAGGGATGTGGAGAGCAATTTAAGAGTTCCTCTAATGATGATGCTCCTTGAGAAGAACTCTCACTGACAGTTATAAATACATTAAGTGGGGGTGTTTTGCCCTAATTACAGATGATAGCTGACCACCTGTATTCATCCTGACCAATTTAGAGTTTGTTTATAAAAGTCAAGTGATGCCGATTGTTCGGTCTGACTGGTCTGCTTTCAGTCTCAGATAATCAGGATTTAATGGCGGCGCTCAAGGAATGGATTTGAGAATTATCTTTTCCAAAATTACAAAGAGGATTTCGATGGCTTTGTAATCATCCAATAAACGGAAATGATAATTCGGGGACCATTAAGCCCCTGATAATGATGACGCTCTTCATTAGATATCGCAGGTTCTTTCCCCTCTCCTCTCTGTGACTTCGGGAGGAGGAGGAGGAGGAGGAGGAGGAAGATCTATCTATCTATCTATCTGTTTGGCCATTTATTTCATCGTCATAGGAGATGGAGGGAGAAAGAGAGAGAGAGAGAGAGAGAGGGAGAGAGAGCAGGCAGACGCTTTTTAGTTCTGAGCTCGCATTGGCAAAAGTGATCGCGAAAGAGTTCGACCAGGATAAATGCCTCCAAAAATGCACCTCGATAAATTCTGAAAAGTGCATTAAATTAAGGTGTTCCATTACACGTGTTAAAAATGTCCGTTTGTGTTCAGAACTGTTCTTCGAGATGTCATTAATATTGAGTATCATTAACTTTGACCCATCTAATTAATCCAAACAAAAATTGAAGAGTAATTTCGATATTTCGTTCCCTGATGAACCGCTAAGGTCATTAATACTGAAATGGCGAAATAAATCGCATGATTACATTGAGATGGGGTCCCATTTATTTTCATACATTTTATTTGCTTTATTGACATCGCATTGTATTTCATGACGTTACGAATTAGCATTTTTTCAATTGAAATAAACGCGCCGCTTTTGATACCGGTGATGCTGGGGTTAGTTTACATACTCATAATTCTTTCATGGTAGGCTTTGCTAATGGGCGCCCTTTCAAAGTCTATTTTGGACTCTTGTTTATTTCCACCACACACACGGGAGGGGGAGGCCCCTTAGCCTCTTCCATATTCGCCTCTTGTTTTATCATTTTATTACTGTCAGCGGCATTTAGGTAATCTGTCATCTGTTAATTTGTCGCTTGTGGTGTCGTAAAAATGAATTTTATTTGTTTGCGGCAATTCGACATATAAGGGTCATTTTTTATTTAGCTTTCTTTATTTTTCTAACGAAGGTAAAGAAGAAATTAGAGGTAAAAATGAGAAGTATTTCTTAGGCTACAGTAGTATCGTTAGCTCAAATAAAATGTATGAACTAAGTATTATGCAAATGCATAAATCCTTTATTAATCTGTTTTTGTGGACATCACCCTCGCAGTAGACATTAAAATTTCTGGTGATAAATTTATAGTTTTTCATGAGAAACAACTATAATTGTGAGGGTTTTTAAGGATTTGTGATGGGTAAACTCAATTTCTGTAAGATGTAATAATCTAATTTGTACCGTCGGCAACACCATATTTTGTATGGTTATCTTATCCCGTGCTCAGCCACCACAGACAAGATGTTATGTTGTGTTATCAAAATATTATGAATCGAAGATCCACTTCTCGTCACCCAAGAATTTTGGAAATTAGGTATCCCAAGATTCCCACTCTCTCTCTCTCTCTCTCTCTCTCTCTCTCTCTCTCTCTCTCTCTCTCTCTCTCTCTCTCTCTCTCTCTCTCTGGTCTCCCTTTCTCTCCGTAGATTAGCCCTTGGCTCCAGCTTTTGTTCGTCTATTTTGTATGATCTGTTTCGTAGACGCCTTCCTCAGTTTGATATTATTTCGGAAACGACGCTGATTTTTTAAAATGGTCCAATCTTTCGCTTCAGGACTGGGAGTGACGGTATGGAAATATATGATTTCCGTATACGCTGTCTAGCGTAGATTCGTGGTACCGCTATGTATTCAAAACAACAAATCTTGTACTGCTGATATTACCACTAATAGTACTACTACTATTTTCTATTATTAATAATGTTCTGCTAATTACTACAAAGTGCGAACATATAAATGTT
>NC_089761.1:64584272-64741772 GCF_040412425.1 Macrobrachium rosenbergii
TTTTTTTTTCTTTTTATCCGGTCAATTCGGGTAATGATTCATGACATCTGGCTCGTCAATGATGTACTGGTTCTGTCACAGTTTTTTAACCATCGCGTGTAAAAGGTGTGAAAGACATTGACATAGGTGGTGAATTATGCACATTTATAGATCGGCTTTCAATTTCTAATTAACGCTCAGATAACGAGGAACACACCACAGGTGGAGGAAGCGGTGCTGCGCTGTGACACATGCCGCAAGTCTCATGCCGTTGGCAATGTCCCAAAAAAGGTGTGAACTAAGCTCTTACTTATCTGATTAGGTTTGATGTCCTGATTTGATTGGCGTAATGTCGGTGATTACTTTCCTATCTTCGTATTTCATTAAGTTTCAGGATGAATTAATGAGGTTTTTTGTGCAAAAGGCTTGCCTGTTTTTAATGCCTGCCGTGTTTGATTACTTTAGAAGGTATTAACGTTCGCATTCACACACACACACACACACACACACACACACATATATATATATATATATATATATATATATATATATATATATATATATATATATATATATATATATAATGTGTGTGTGTGTGTGTAATAATAATAATGTGTGTATTATACATACATACACATGTAAATGTGTGTATAAATATATGTATAAATTTTTCTATTTTTGACGAAAATTTGACAACCGACCGGTGTCGGACGCACCGAGCTGGGAAAAGGCACAGGGGTAGCAGTCTCATCTCCAAAAAATCGCTGAAAATCGCAAGAGGAAGAGAAAGGGGTAATGGGGAGGGGGAGAGAGAACAATCTCTAAATCAAGAGAGCTGACACCAATACGGTAAACGCTAAAATGCCAGGCTAAAAAGTTACCTTATGTATTTATATAAAATGATTGATTTTATACCTACCTCCTTTTTATAAAGGGTAGACAGAAGATCAACCCTTGAAGGCCAAAAAATAGAAATAGGCTATGGTCTTCAGTTGTACAGGATTTTTCATGACAGAAGTAAGATTTAGTCCATTTCGAATCTTATAAGACAATTACATTTTATTAATGTGATTCGGTATCCAACCTATGTTGTGTAGAGATCAAGTGGAGTTGTCAAGATTTTTGGGGAAGTTGTTTTCTTTGGTTCAAGTAATTCTTTAGAGCTTTGGGAAATTTCAGACACAAATCTATGGATTCGGGTATGAAAGGACTTGAATGGCATGAATAAATAGAGTGAAGGTTCTTGAGCAACTCCCACCAAGACTACGGTTTAGTGAAATTGTTTCATTCCAGCGCCGAAGAGCAGAGTCGTTACAACCGCAGTTTTCATTTACAGCTTTCATTCCATTAGAAATTAAATCTCTTCGATTTTAACTTTTTTAACATTAACCTTTGGAATGTCTATTATAACTCATTATTTTTGTCATTTCCATTTTCATTCAATGTCATCATACCGTTGAATAATCCTATGGGTCCCAGTGCTTGGCTTTATGCCTAAATCACATTCCATTTGCACAATCAGTAAATCAGTCTCATTGCCTCCAGATATGTATTTTCTTTATCTATTCATTTTAAAGATTTCATATTAATTCTGGACTTCATTAGCACTGAAATTAACAGTTCTTCATTGGTCTTTCTTTACCTGTAATTAAATCTTCATTCCCGTTTGCAGATGCATTTAGAAATCCAAACAGTACCTCTTCTATACCTAATCTTGTAATCCTATTCATTGCTTGATTTCCCATAAAAAAAATATCTGCAGCGCCCCTCAGAGTTTAATTATAAAAGAATCGGAACGGAATAAATCTCACTCCTCTCACGAAAAATCCTATCCCACAAAAACCCATAGACTACTTCTATTGCTTGCACATTTTTCTTACTAGTCCAGTAGGCCTACTAAATTCGCAGTAACATGAAAATGTCAAAAAAGTGTTTGTGTATATGTATATATATATATATATATATATATATATATATATATATATATATATATATATATATATATATATATACATACACACAGTATATACATGTGTGTATATATATGTACAGTATATGTATACATGTAAATGTATATATATATATATATATATATATATATATATATATATATATATATATATATATATATATATATATATACACACAGTATATACATGTGTGTATATATATATACAGTATATGTATACATGTAAATGTATATATATATATATATATATATATATATATATATATATATATATATATATATACATATATATATATATATATATATATATATATATATATATATATATATATATATATACACATACATACATATACTTTTTGACAGTTTTACGTTACTGCGAATTCTAGTAGGCCTACCGCGCTACTAAGGAGAATGTGCAAGCAATAGAAGTAGCCTATGGGCTTTTGTGGGAGAGGATTTTTCCTGAGAGGAATGAGATTTATTCCATTCCGAATCTTTTAAGTCAATTCAGTCTTATTAACGCACTTCAGCATCCTACATAGCCTGCTGCTGCTCGTTAGGTGAAACCTCGCAGATCTGGACCCTTCAGGTGTTCCTTAATAATTAAACTCTGACCGGCGCTGCAGATTTTTTTTTTATATGAAATCTAGCAATAAATAGGATTTCAAGATTAGGTATAGAAGATAACTGATTGAATTTACTCATTATATGAAATCTAAAGTTCTCATTCGCCAGAATAATGCAAGTAATACGGCTAACATATAACCCAGGTTCCACATGAGAAGAATGACAATACCTTATATTTCAGCGTATATATGTATATATATGTGTATGTATGTGTATAATATATATATATATATATATATATATATATATATATATATATATATATATATATATATATATGATTTTTTTAAAGAAATAAAGGAACCAAATGAAGATTATGATATACATGTAGAGGTCACAGACCTAAATGTCTTGATGCCCATATACCCATTCCTTTCATTCACGTGTACAACACTTCGGTAAATACTGAATAATATTCACAAAAAGATACATTCATCCATATATATATATATATATATATATATATATATATATATATATATATATATATATATATATACACATAAGTGTATATACATAAAATATACACGCTGAAATATATGGTATTCGTCATTCTTCTCATGTGGAACCTGGGTTATATGTTAGCCGTATTACTTGCATTTTATATGTCGAATGAGAACTTTAGATTTCATATAATGGGTAAGTTCAATCAGTTGTCTGCTGTCAGAAATTGATATTGTCTGTTACCTCTCTTGGTACTTATGACGGAAGTTTTCAGCAACACCAAAAACTGAACCCCTTCAGTTGCCGTTGAGATATCTCAAGGCTGCCATGGTAGCTATTACTGTAGTCGCTGTAATGACCAAGCTATGATTCATATGAGAGAGATGGAGACCAGACGTAAAATACTAACGCAAGAGAGTGACAGCATGTTCTGCTATTTTAATTGTGAAAAAATGTCTTCTGTTTTCACTCTTGTAGCGTGATGTTATCTACACAGAAGTGACTCCTTAACAAAGAGGTGAAAATGACTCACCACTGATGGACTGAACTGATTTCAACAACTGGCGTTAAACTTCTAGAGCCATCGGCACCAAAAGCCTGTTGGAATTATATGTACAGTAAGGAAATTCAGTTGACAAAAATTGTCGCCAAATGATGTTTATATAATTCGTGAATAATACCAATAAGTGCTTTCATGCCATTAAATGTAAAGAAGTAGAATGGGATACTAGCAATGATAAAAGCAAAGTGAAATCCAAGTTGTTTGTATCCTATGAAAAAGACCATCGTATAATTGAAGATGATTATTATCTACTAAGAGGGATTCTATATTGCATAATTTGTTTAGATTTTTCTTTTATTTACTCATAAGGAGCCTAAAGGGAATAGCGCCCCTCTGAATCTCTAAACACAACAGAGAAAAAAAGAATAAAAACACGAATAAAATAGGGAGAGGAGGAGAGAAGCGTTTGAGGGAAAATAATGAATGGAGCCTTAATCCCTAAGGGAAGCGTGGACCAGCCACTTTGAATATATTCAGACATTTATTTTGTTAAACGCCCTTTTCGTAACAGCTGGCTTTACTCCACGAGGGGCTTTCGGCTCTCGTTCTTAGTGTTCAGATCACAAGTACAATAGTTCATTTAAAAAATCCTACGTCAACAATATTTACCTGCGCAGTAAAGAGGAAGCCCAAACGTGATTGGACCTTTTGCCCTGGCTGATAGTTATGTGAAGCGAAAGTAAAAATGTTAAGATTTGAAGATGAAATTAATTCATTCTACAGGTTTACGGCTATTTAGTGCAGAGGATGTGTTGTTATTTATCCCAAAGTGTTGTCTTCTCACAGTATTGTAGTCATTTTCGTCGTAATATCTGTAGTTCGTGTTGTTATTTCGAGTCTTATTGTATGCTTCCAGCCGACATCGCACATCCAACTAATTTATTTGGACCCCGCATTTTACGTCTTGATGCTATGGTTTCGCGCAGTCAGTCATTTGAGATTTATAAGTCGAAAATGATTTGATTGACTGTAAAACTTAGTGGCAATTGGCCCTGGTGTTTTTATGTGGTTTGCAGCGTTCGAGAGAGACGCTGAGGGAAAATATGGGATCCAAGAAAATTGGCTTGATTACAGAGGGCGGGATGAGCATCTCATTTGCTGTTTGTTTTGCAGACATTTGTTTGAAGTGCAGCGGTTAAATGCGCTCCGCAATTTCGGTCTTTCCACTATTTATAGCGGCTGCTGCGGTTCAGGCCCTACCGGAGGAGGGGTCAGCACTTGGTGCGAACGCTTCAATTTCAACTAATTTATAGAAGCCTCATTGCCTCTGGATATCTAAGTGTTGGGCTGCTCGTAAAAAGAATCGGAAAAGCATTCCTATGATCAAAGGCTCTGAAATATACACAAGTGGATTATTTTCAATTTGTTTGTTTTTTTAACTCGGTATAAAATTTATTGAAATCTTTTAGCTTTCATATTTCCTTTTAATTTGTGGTTCCTGTAACTAACCGGCCTTACAAAGTTTTTAGGTATCACGTCGTATTTGTTATTGGTATTACATCATTATTATTTCTTAATTGCTGCATTGCGAGAGCTAAATGTTAATGAATTGTCATTATTTTCAAATATCCGTATTTAGATATCTGGATACTTTGTTTCTTCCAAGAGGTCTGGCCTTTATTAAAGCATTTAGTTCCTCGCCTTTTTTGGCTTCTGCCAAAAGAAAAATCTACTTTGCCAATATATCTCCTTTGTAATTCTCGCCTTGTTAGGCGTGTATGAAATGCAGTGAAGGTAACATATAGTTAGGGAAACGTGAAATAAATAATTGGTGGTTCCGAGTGGGTCTGACGAATCAGAAATGAGAATCACGGGCGGCGGACAGAAGGTCTCTTCGATTCGGCAGGAGTTGAGTTGCTCGGGGCGAGCTCTCTCTCACTGGCGTTCTGAGCAGCGTTCAGGTGTTCGCAAAATGCTTTGCTCATTTTACTCTTGCACGAGTGGCTTCAAACAGATGATAATGCATTGTTGTACGTTGTTGATTACATATTTTAACAAATGAACCTGTAAAACCTGGACACCTCAACGCCAAATATAATAACTATCATAATAACAAGATTAATAAATCGTTACACCTATTTTATTCTTGAGAGTGAGATAAACGAGCATTATCCTTGGAGCAGTCTGTGCCTTCCCGATATTTTCCGCCATTTCAGCCGCTGTATAATACACCATTAAGTGACGTCATTTTCGGTCGGAAGTCCACTTAGTCTGGCATAATAAGTTTTGATGTGTATCGGCCCCTCTCTCGCGATGAAACCACTCCGAAGCTAAATGGTACACTCGAGCAAATGGAGCCTTTCCTGTAATTTTGAATCGGTCTTGATCTTTTCACCGGATGCTAAGAGGGACCTGGACGAACTGGGAAAAAGAGGCTGATAAAAGTCAAGAAATATCTAGTCTGATCTTTGGGTAGATCAGACGTTTGAAAGTTTTTAATTTAAATGAGAATCCTCAGCATAATTTCAGTTTGCGTATAAACTTAATTAATTAAAACGGATATTAATGAACGTGTGAGCAATGGATTCAGGCATTTTGGTGATGGCATGAAATATTAATATTAGGCAATATTCCCATTACCTTTTCCTATCTTCATTCGCAAATATCCAATTCGCTTCTTTTTTTAAGTCATTCCAGAATACCGTAAACGTAAACATTTCTTCGAATTGAACATCATGAAACAGGGAAGAAACTACGAGAAATCGGTGGGGACCGAATTTCAAGGGCGGCGGAAATATGAAAAAGCAGACGTCGTCGGCTAGTTGTCTAAGCAAAAAGAATTGGAGAAGCTGAATGTATTTTTATAGTGTATTGAGGTTAGGTGTGAGGCTATCAGGATTTGTGCTGAGTGGACAATTCTCTGGGTCCCGACAACTACTCCATTGCCTTAAGGGAATACGCTACAGCCTCCTAGTTAACTTTGGTCCGAGGCGCACAGGCTTCCCTGCACCACTCGAGTAGAGGTTACCAAGCCGTTTCTCGTCGGAGGATTTTCAACCTTGCAAGTCCGAGGGCTGAGCGTATTCCCGCCTCTATGCACAGCCTCGGCATCGGGGCTCTACTTAGGAGTTTGTCGGAATCTTATTTGTATGAGATGGCGTCGAGTTTACTATAAAATAACAAGGGATATTGGCCGCTAGAGACGCGGGTCATTTTTCTATGCATCTCGCGCCTCTATTATGTTCTCTAAGCACACCGCAGGGACCTGGAGGTGTCGTATCCGGACCACGGGTTCGACCCACCGGGTGGCTGTGGGAGGGGGTGGGGAATGCAAAAGAGGGCCTGACCAAATGGATTTGTCTTTTATACGTTCCAATTCGATTAGTTCCTAAGAATTAGCAAAGTTCTGCTCGAAATAGTTTCTCTTAGGAAAATGCCCTACGTAAAAAGTATTAGCAAGTTTGGAACAAAAATTCTTCCTTTTGACGTTTTTCATATTCTTTATATTATTTCATGCAAGTGGGTAACAGTGCCATTGAAAGAAGTCGTGCCTTATGTGCATAAGAGTAAGTACGTAACCATTTCTGAATAAGAGTACCTGAAGACAGCGGGAGATCAGGGCCTAAATCGACTAAGGATTGAACCCTACGGATTTTCGCATCTTTTTTGAGTGAGGTTGCTTGCCCCATGTCCTTCTCGACTGGGGCCGTCTAAATGCCCGCTACCTAATTCAATACTGAGGCCAGCTGAGGCACAGTGGGTGTCTATCGGAGAGTGCCCTAACTCTCGTCCTCGTCCGGGAGTCGATTCTTCGACCATTTGCTTGAAAGGCCATATTGTCTGCACCAGGTTTTTGCTGGTATATGTGTGTGTGTTTTATGTGTATAGTTTACCATGCTCAGCAGTCAGGGAGCATTTAAGGTGATGAGCACCGTGGACAGGCAGACGATCAGTTAACTTCCGAAGCTTTACCAGCATAACTGATCTCCCTGATCAGCTGAGATATACTGAAAGATATTATCGAGCGCGGCGTGCAATGTAAATGAGCCGAGGCGGAGAGTGAAAGTAATAAACTTCACTTCAGTGTCTACCATAAACCATATCTTTATAACCGGGAATAGAATCTAATCCTTCATTCTTAAACAAGTAATATGAATATTGGATAAACTATATCTGAGTCAAAAGGATTATCAGGCATCTTGATGGCATTCTTGTCAATAAATGTTCCGATTCCATTGAAAAAAAAAAAAAAGGATTTTGGAGTAAAGAAAGTGTTTCAGTGAATGAAAGGTCTCTCAGTTAAAAATTTCTTTTTGGATCATACCCGTGCATCCATTTCTGGTTTGTAATTGCACCCACTTCACATATTAAGCTAATAAAAAAATTGATTCTCACGCACATATTTATGTGCGCGCACAAGCTAGCATGTACTGGGTGTACATATTTTAAAACAGACCTCTTCTTGAGATAGTTAATTATATACATACTTAAATATGTACATTGGCTACTAAGGTGGAGTGTTTCAATAATTCAATTTCACAGTAAATCCTGAAGCATGTAGTCATCATGAGATATCCAGGCATGTTCTATTTTTGTGCTCATTTTAAGACCACGAGACCAAACTCATTGGCCTGGAACACTGAGGGCTCTCTCTGCTTCCACATGTACAATTTCTAAGTGTGATTAATGCCAGCATTAAACACTTTAATCGAGGCTTTCCAGTGGGGTTTATATACATATCCTGGTATACTTTTTACTTATTTACATACGCTTTCTTATATGCTACGCTTACTTAGAATTGCATACAAGCACACAACACGTGTATATATATATATATATATATATATATATATATATATATATATATATATATATATATATATATATATATATATATATATATATATATATATATATATATATGTGTGTGTGTGTGTGTGTGTGTGTGTGTATATAATATGTGTGTGTACATACGCGCACACACGCACATACACACACATATATATACACATACATAAATATGAGATCCATTATCTAACTAACTAATTTTGTAAACCCAATGCCTGGTCAAAATTAAAAAGTTAAATAAAAAAAACAGAATATCCAAGGGACGAAGGGAGTTAATGCTATCAAAAATAACATTAAGAATGATAAGGCCACGAGACTGTGAGAGATGAACAAATGAAAAAGGTAGATTTAGAAAATTTATTCGGTTATGTTGTTGGTAATTATTTATTACTCTTATAGGTGTTATTTTTTTTTTATTCAATTCAATATATTTTAACATCTTTTCTTCATTGCTTCGTTTCCATCGGTGTTCTGTCATGTGTCAAACGTATTTGTGTTGGATCTTTGCATTCTGTCGATTTATTTATTTTTTTATTTTATTTGACGAAGAGGACCACGATGCTTCCTTATTCTCAACAGGTTTTCATTCCACGCTAATTGAACATTTTAATATTTCGTTTGCTTCTTAACCTTTTTGTTTCCGTGTTTTATGTTTTACTGATATATGCCTTTCATATCCCTTGCTATACGTTATTCGTACTCCTGCATCTTGACTTCGTTATGTTTGGTTCCCCTCTCTTCATACGTGTGATCTCTCTCTCTCTCTCTCTCTCTCTCTCTCTCTCTCTCTCTCTCTCTCTCTCTCTCTCTCTCTCTCCGTCCCCCATCGCAGACCATCCCTAAGGGCTCACCACAAGGGAAGAGTGTCGAGGGAATTATGGTAAATTAGTTTGGAAATATTGATAGGGTATGGGTGAAAGTGAAGCAAATTTATTCATACTTGTTTGCGCGGCCAATGTGGCCGGGATTTGGTCTGCATATTGGAAAATAAATGGAGGGTTTTAGAGAGGGAATGTCCGTGTTTTTCGGGACGGCTTATTGTTTTTTGTTCCAGCCTATTTTTTTGCCGGTGGGATGGGGCGCTGTGGCTTATCTTTAGCAATTGCCTATTTTTTGAGTAGGTTTGTGCCATCGTTTTTCGTAATAATCCATGTGATGCGAGCCTGATTAAGACTAATTCACCAGCTTCCTTGAACTTTAATTTAGTCCTTTTACTTCTTAATGATAGAACATTCTGTAATCTGAATTACTATAAATACTTAGATATACAATTTGGTGGCTGCTTTAATTATCGGAAGTGGCGTTACTTCGATCACCGGAGAACATTTTCCTAGTGTCATATAACTAAGCCAACCAACTGACTAAAAACTCACTAGTAGATGAGGTGATGGTGGCCCAGCTTGCTTTCGATTTACTAACCCATTAGCGCCCATGTTCCTTTTTTTAGGACCAAAGGAATTACCAATAATATCTTGTTATCAATGCAACTTTTATGAAATACATTGAATTACTCATGAAGATTGAAGTGTCTTTTAGACTTTTTACCTATATTTTGATGGATATTGGCAACACTTGTCACTGTTTTCAATATCGCATGGAAAAACTTGAGTGGAAGGACAGACCTCATTTTTCTTAGTTTTCATTCAAAATTTGTTGGGTAGGTTGAAGTCCTATCTATTTCATACTAACACAGATTATAACGAATGTTCTAACTGCCTTATAAAGTTTGTTAAATGTTTTAAAGTGGCTTGGTTTAGATACAGTAAGCTCCGAAATTTTGGTCCTAAAAAAAGACCCATATGGGCAAGTGGGGGCCATTTTTTCCCGTTTTCTATGGTTACTTCATCGATACTGTAATGAGGAAGAAACTGAACGAATGCAAAGGAAAGAAAAGCTCTGATTTGTCTTGGAAAAGAAATGGCCCTTATTTCTCAACATTCATGTCGCCAACTAGTAATGGGACAAATGAAAAATGGAATCAATGAAAGTTGAACTACGTGGAAAAAACCCAACTGGAATTTTTGAACTTTCCCTTTGCAATGATATACTAAAGGCATTTTGCAGAAAATCTAATACCTACTCTACACAGAAAAATGTAAATGATTTTATTCTGTTAACAAACTATTTGAAAAATTTCCCAGGAATCTTATTGTTTTCAGGTTGCCACAGATTGCCAAGTGAACGGTATTATTGGTGTCTGGATGAAGACTGAAACTCAGACTATTTGGAAAATGATGCCAAGAAACCGATTTCTAAGCATCAGACAATAAACAGTATCTTCATTCTGTTCACAATGAAAATGCAGGAAAATGCATAAGAGATAAAGGATTTAAATGTGCTTATATCAAGGAAGAATCATAAGAGATAAAGGATTTAAATGTATTTGTATCAAGGAAGCAATCAGATTCTATTCCTGTTGCCAAAAAATAATGACAGCCTGGGTTCAAAAGTGGTTATGTCTATGAGTAGTCGCCTTGAGAACCCATATGACCATAAAATTTATGTTGACCATTTTTTCAAGTTATAACATGTTTGTAGAAATAAAAGAATTCGGAACCAGAATGACATACAGAACCAAAAAAGAAGATCGTCGATTCTGATACAGATTTCAAGAAAAAGAACCGTTCTTTGTGAAATGACGTGAGAAGAGCATATTTACAATTGCTACCAACCATCAATCTACCAACCTTGTTGGAGATGCAAACAGATGGTCAACCAGCCGTCAAAAAAAAAACCATTTTCCAATACAATAAATATAATGGGAGGACTGAACTGGATGTTCTTCAACTATTTTTCATTTCTCTCCGTCCGGCCAAAGAATTAGAGGAATTTATTTCTGGTGAATTAATTTCTCGCCATAATGTGAAATAAGACCCGTTGCTACTGGTTCTTAGCCACGATCTAATCCTTCGGGCCAGCCCTAGGGGAGCTTGGCTTGGTCTGGATTAAACTAAGGTATACAACTTTTTAACTGAACTTATCAGAACTATCGCATTCCTTAATTATTTATAAGAAGTGGTATTTTAGTTTATTCACACTTTTCATTGTCATTGTGATGGTCAATTCCTAGACTGTATATAGTTTTCAAAAGGAATTCAGGACCCCATGGCATTGCTAGAGTTAAGGAGATCAGTTACGGGAGCTCTTCTGCAGCTCTCTCCGGACTCGGATCCTAAAAATTCAGGATGGCCAAAAGTATAATCTTCAAAAGTAATGCCAGAGATCAGATTTTCTTCAGTAGGACACGCTTTTGATCGAACAGAGGGGGAAGCAACGGAAATGTGCTTATTGCAAGAAAAAAGTTTGAAACCTATGCCTGAAATGTAATGTTGGTCTTCACGTTGGTGAACGTTTTAACAAATGAAATTCAAAGTAATATGTCGTTCATTCGGATTAGTGTATATGGGAAAGAAACACCTTTCGTTATTTATCCTAGGTTTTAAGCTCTTTTTACAACCACTTACTCTGTTTTGAGAACCTTCATTCCTGAACATAAATAGCACAGGTGCCCATAGTCCTGAAAAAGGGACCAAAAATTAAATTTATTTTTTTCTTAAACTACTATGATGAATTCTTTTTACATGCTTTTTATGAAATAATGGCGTATAAAGAAATGTTATTTGATGAAAATTTTAAGAAATAAAATTTTTGGCACTAATGGGCTAACCATTAAAACTTGAATATAAACTTTCCAGAGAAAAGCTCGGATTTACTCCACGCCTTCCTACGGGTGCCGGTTTTTTTTTCTTTTTTTTTTAATTACGAAATAACTTTGGTTGCTGAACTTCTGAAGCTTTCGGAAACATTTCTTGCCGGGCCTTTTTGTACACATGCCGTAGTAGTGACATCGATGCCCAAACATAAAATGACATAGCTACAGGAGAGGCTCATCCATTTCCTAATGATATAATGGTACACACATATATATGTACGAATACACATGAAAAGGAAAATAGATAGATATGTAGGAATTGCTGTCAATGAAAATAATCTTTGGCTTATCAAAGCGTAGACGAAGGAAGCTCTCAGCGGTTAATGCAGTGCTTGAAAAGTCTGTGGAATTTCTCGGAGCTGGATTGATTACGATTCCGTTCGAAGCTGAACTAATGTCATGTCGAAAAGCTGAGTCACACGAACCCTGGCACTTCGGTGCTGGAAAGGTCTCTACGACATAGTTGCCAAATTTGTGTAAAGGTGAGAGTTCTCTGAATGGTGGTTGAAAATCTTTTCGTAAATGGCTTGCAGCCATCTTAAGAATTTAGTTAACTTTGTATTTTGAGTAATAAAGCCGACCCTTTCGTTCGCCATATTTGATTTGAACGAAAAATATAAACCTATATTGACTTCCATTTTCCTGAAAATAGAGGTTAATATTGATTTCTTACAGGTAAATCTGCAATGATAAGGAATAATTTTCAGCATTCATTCATAAATCACTCCATAGAAGATCGAACACGACCTGTTGTGATATCTGCATAATATTGCTCAGATTTACAAAAGAGCTCTCACAAAAAAGTAGGCTACATTGACACGATAGGCTACGATGTATTCCGTTGAATATTCAATGATAGAAAATCAGGCATTCACCAGATGAGAGATATAACATTAATGAATAACTGCTTTTTCTACCAATCTAAATTCACATGTTTCTGTCAAATTCTGTTACTTCCCAAATTATTGGAATACTTTGTCACTTGCATGCGAGTCCAAATGGCAAACAGAATACATAATGGGAATCGAATCACGATAAGAGCTACAGGGTGACAGGTAAGAATTTTACTTTGTATCATTTCTTTTATTTGAATTTCTTATATTTGATTTTCTGTTTTAGAAAACCAACAGAGCGAAGTTTACTGTAATTTTTTTCAGTTTGCAATGTTGCACCGTTAGAGTATTCTTCAACGTTTGTTATCCAGAGCTGAACATTTTTTAAGCAAGGACCTACATTTGCAAATGGGCATTAGTATGAGTGCTTATGAAACTGGCCATTGCAGAATTATGATGCTTCACGTAACTAGTTAAAAATGAAATCATAAGATGGCGACTGAAATAATACTGAGCTAACAAAAGCTCTGGGAGTGTATATAGATATGGTTAGAAATACGTTCAACATACAATGGAATATAATGCCGTTGATTTCATACGCGATAAAGCCCTAGTTATATCAAGGTCGAGTGTATTTTTTTGTTGTTGCTGTTAATTAAGGCATATGTTCGAGTGCACCCAGCCGGTCTTGTAACGGGTCTCAGTTCAGCATCCTTTATAGATAGCAGTTACGGATAAACAAAAGGACCGAACGATTCTAAATAGCAGTAAAGAAGGAAATGTAAGCTGTAAAATATCTTGATATATCGGTATTAGTCAGTTTTCATAGATGTCACGTATCCATTGAAAATAAAGAATGAGACTAGATGTGAGAAGGAAATAAAATACATGTGGAATATTGCGGAAAATATTCGTTATCAAGAACGCTTGCTGTAACAGATGAAGGCGAACGAACGGAACATGAGAACTTTCTAAAAATCAATGAGCGTAATAAAGGCCAGTCGGATGCGGAACGAAAGGCGTCAATAATTGGAGATAATTGGGCGGGATTTACCGACCCCTTACGAACGGTTGGCCAACAATAACGTTTTAGGTTTAATCTATGAAATGGTTCCACAGATACTTTTCTGAGAAATTGTATTCTATTCCGCACACGCATAAACGTGTGTGTGTGTGTATGTATGTATGTATGTGTATGTATGTATATATATATATGTATATATATATATATATATATATATATATATATATATATATATATATATATATATATATATATATATATACACACACACACACACACACATATACACACACATATATATATATATATATATATATATATATATATATATATATATATATATATATATATATATCTGTGTATGTGTGTGTGTTTATTTTGAAATATGTATACTGTGTTAATATATATATATATATATATATATATATATATATATATATATATATATATATATATATATATATATATATATATATATATGAATTAAATAACATGATTAATATATAATAAAACACGTGGAATATAATTTAATTTTAAGAAAATGGGGAAACTAAGTAAAACAAGCAGTATGAGAGATGTTTCAGGACTTGGGGTTAAAAAGCCTTTGGTTGACTTTCTGCTCGATCTGTTCTCATCCACTTCTCACCAAACATGTTTTTTTGTTCGGAAGACATTTAAAAGATGTAGGCAATCTTGGCAGTAGGGATAGGGTAGCTTCAGAAGTGTTTTCCCATAATCATTTGGTTTTGAAGGCCTCTCGCCAGTACCATGAATCTCGACACTTCCTTCCGGTCAGCTGGTATACTCACGGAAAAAAAAAGGTGCTCACGATACCTAAGTGTCTCACATCTAACTCAAGCTCGACAATGGATTTGAGTTCACAATTTTTAGTTTTCCGTAAAAGAAAACTATTGAGGTGGCTATTTGTCTGTCCGTCCGCCTTTTTCTGTCCGCCCTCAGATCTTAAAAACTACTAAGGCTAGAGGGCTGCAAATTGGTATGTTGATCATCCACCCTCCAATCATCAAACATACCAAATTGCAGCCCTCTAGCCTCAGCAGTTTTTATTTGATTTAAGGAAGGTTAAAGTTAGCCATAATCGTGCTTCTGGCACCGCTATAGGTACTAACAACGCAGGCCAACACCGGACCGTGGCTGAGTGTCATGGGCCGCGGCTAAGAGTTTTATGGGCCGGAACTGAGGCCACCACTGGACCGTGGCTGAGTTTCATCAGCCGAGGCTAAGAGTTTCATGGGCAGTGGTTGAAAGTTTCATACAGCAGTATACGCTGCACGGAAATTTACTTGTTTACTTGTAACTGATTTTAGTGCTTTTTTTTTTTTAGTGCTGTTACATATAGCCTAAACTGTAACTTAGGTGACGGATAGTCCACCCTCGATGTATTTCACAGTTTGTTAATCAAATAGAAACGGGTAGGTATTTTTTTATTGTTTGTTAGTGAGCCTAGAACTATCTCATGTGGTGTTCCTCAGGGATGCCTTCTATCTTTGTTGTTTACGGTCTTTATTAATGGCATTAATGTTGGTCTAAAATAGACAGAGTATATAGTGCCGTGTTGTCCTGCTGCCCGGTAACAGAGGTCTTTCAGTCCCGTTAATGCGAAGCTGTGGAATGCTCTGCTTGGCTGGGCATTGTTAATAAACTAATGTCGATGAACCATAATTTTAACAGCGGCTTTAATGTCATTTGATAATACTGTGCTCGATTGCCTTAGTTTTTCTGACTTTGTGGTGGTTGATTCATCTTTGTATTTTACATTCTTCCCTCGGTTTGTTTTTATTGATTTACAAAAGGGCATTCAGCTCCGCGGAAATATTCTGTGCAAGCTACTGACCTTTCAGGTTGGCTAATGATAATGATAATAATAAATTTCCAGTTTTGGAGCAGAAGACGTTATAATTTCAGAAACTAACAATAATTTCGGTTAATATAAATTTTGATTAGAAATGCTCCTAAAGCAATGTTAGGATGCAACGATTTATCATTTTGAATAGACAGAAGAGTATATGTATGGTAAATCCATAGCACACACACATATATTTATATATATGTGTGTGTGTGTGTGTATACTAAATATTATGTATATATATATATTACAAAAATATTATAATTTTGTATATCTCAATATTATATTAATGCTTTTAGATGAATGCCAGATATGCATGAATAAATGCAAGCGTGAACTCGGTGAGAACAGTCAGACAAAAAGTAGAAGTCCTGTGCTAAAGGTCACGAAAATTGTACAGGTATTTTGAGCAACGGCTTAAAAAATGCTATCGAGTATCATAATCTCCGACTACGAGATCACAGATTTTGTTCGGTTTCTTTGTTTGTCTGCTTGTTAGCAAGACGGGGGACGAAGGTATATCGGGATTTTTACGACAATGTGAGCGAAGGCGGCCTCTGTGACTGGCGCCAGTGATGGGATTTTGGGAGAGACCCGGAGCTGCTTGAGAAACCTTGGTCAGCGAGTGTGGAATAATATTATGGGTTGCTCAGCCTTGGAGGATGTTTGTGGTCTTCGAGTTTTCTGGTTGCTTGCAATATTCTCAGTTTTTATCTGACTTTAACACTGACAGAGTGACAGCATTACTTAAAGCACGCAAGCGTTCTGTCAAGAGTAATGAAATGTTTGAACGTTTGCATTAACCAACCACATGAGATTGGATTCAGGCGTGCAGTGCGCCATCTCTCCTTTCTACAACACCTTTCCAACACGCGATGGAAATTTAACTGAACAGAAAACTTCTGGAGTGACTGCCTTTACACTAATGGCATATTTCTTATGAATATTCAAGTTAAATATAACTCTTTCAAGGTAAATGGAGGTTCAGACTTTCCTATTCTTCTTCTAGCTCAGACGCGGGAAACCCACTGGGAAGTAAGTATTCCTGTCTTAGCATAAAAAAGTTATATATATATATATATATATATATATATATATATATATATATATATATATATATATATATATATATATATATATATATATATATATATATATATATATACATGTATATGTACATACTCACACACACATACCTAATTATTATCATAATATCTCAACCAACTTGAGAAATGATTAATGAGAGTAAGGAAAATTATGGTTTCAGTGAGATCTCAACAAAGCTTCTGAAATCAATGTGTACTATGAGACTGTTTTTGTTATTTTACAATTACTTTGATACTTATTAATGGATAGTGTAGGAACAACCCCCTAAGTATTGAAGTACTTGTAAATTAGCAAAAACACAGTCACTTAATAGATTTATTTCAAACGCTTTGTTGAGATCTCACTGAAACCATAATTTTCCTTATTCTCATTATTAAAACCCTCAAATTAACTCCCAAGAATATGAAAATCCCCATTTGGGAAGGTTTATGTGAAGACTCAGAGAAGAACATCAATCATAGATGGTGGGTCACATTACCTGGCTTTATTATAAACCTTGTAATTACAACTTTAAGCCGTTGCATGACTTGTCTTTGGTAAGCAGTAAATGTTCTAAACTAAGAACTGCAAATACCCTCAAAGCAAAGGACCGTTAGGTAAGAATGTCTGCGATAGTTCTCTTGCTTTGGCTTGTTGATGAAAGCGTTAGATTCCGCAGTCTTCTAACTCACTGACATCAACGTTGTTGCCTAAAAGATTTCAGGGTGTTGAGCTAACAGATGGAAATAATGTCAACTGTTTTTTTGCCTCGAGTACTTCTGCGTGCCCAAGATTTGTACCATTTCTAAAATGACATCTAATTAGTATCACATTTATGATCGAATTTTGAATAGGCAAGCATTGTTTGAAATAATGTACCTAATGCACACAGCATTTCCATTTATTCTGTTGGTAAAATATGTATCGTTACCTTATCACTACTATAAGCACTCCAGGAAAGTAAAAATTGTGTGAACAATAGCATTTATACATTTATCTTTGTGAAAATTGACACTAATAAACATGTACTCATGTATGTAAAAAATCGGATAAATAAATAAAAAAAAATTTTCCTTTGCTACGTTTTCCAGAACCTGTTGGTGAATAGGTGAAATTCCTGCAGTGGGAGTGATCGGGCCTGAATATACTTGTTGCAGCCTGATGCTCAGGTTTTGCGATGCATGGTAAACCTGCAGGTGTTCGTTTAAAAAAATACTAAAGACTTGAAATTAGTTGATGAAAATTGTGCCATATTTTAATGTGACTGGAAACTGGTGCACATTCGGCTTTACTGGCCAATGGAAAGCTGTAATATGTTCCGAAATTTTACTTACCGTATTTACTGACAGTGTGTGCATATGTAGGCAGCATAGTAATTATTTGCATGTCTATGACACCTTGCATAGCTTTTGCACGTGCTCTTCTGGCCCAGGATTACTTGTAGGGATACTGAAGTTAAACATTCCGATAATGAGAACGCTTCTTGGATTTTGGAAAATCTGGTAAATATGGCCTTGAGGTATGTCACCATCTTTATAGAATTTTTCTTTTTTCTGTAGTGTCGTAGCCTTAACTGGCGCTGCAGATAATATAAAACTTGGTCTCTGATGTGCGATAACAGAATAGAAGATCCAGCATCCAGCATCATATATTCTTATTGCAGGTGTACATTCCACGTTTTTTATGAATATTTTCAGTACCCTTTTCTTTAATTATTGATACATTGCTGTTTCTGGCTTCTTTGTTATTTCATCAGTTGTTGGTTGACGGAACATTGTTGAAAATGACGGCTTGATTATAGGAAACCATTGTCAGACTGTAATTAGTGGTAAGACTTTTCCATAGCCGGACAAAATGAACTAGTTATTTGGAGTAACATGGGCCAGTGCTGGGTTTATATTCTTTCACACGCACACTTATAAATTACGTACCCAAGGATACATTCTTGGAGGTTTTGATACTTTTATCTGAGTAACATTTATTTTATTTTCTTACTGTCACAGACGAAGATTAATTGAACACTATGCTTAGTAGCTCTATTTGTTATATATGTACTGGATGGAACGTGGCCACTAAATGCAAGCAGCTGCTTGTCAGCTGGGAGTATCTTATTTAGAACATAATTGGTTCCACTCTTTTCAGTATAAGTTTCCCTTGGCATCTGTATTAGCGCTCGTTTGTCCGATTTCCTCCATTCCTCATATGTTGTCACGTCCTCACAACTGAGGCCGCTTTAGAGAGAGCATTCTCTTCTCCTCTTTTCCTCTGATAATATAATAAAGGCCCTCATTGCGGGTATAGTAACCTAATCGTGGCTATCACTGTTGCAAGTTTTCGATTCACTCTTTCGGCCGTCAAAGTCATTAATGAAAAATTCGTAGCAGAGGAGTGGGTTCAAAGCTCTATGTCATCGGATGAACAGTCATACTTCATTTCTCCACGTGACGCCCTTTATCAGCCATGCCCATTTGGTCTGAGTTTGCGGTGTCTGGGAGGAGCAGTCATGAGTAACAAGATGCAATACTGCCGCAAACCCTGCTGTACAGTTGGGTAATGTCGGGTAAGAACTACCCTAGAATGCCCCTTATGGCCCTATAACAAAGCCCATTGCCTGAAGTGGAACCACACACATCTAGCATTTGTGATTGTTACACTGAGACTGAAAAGTCAGGCAAACTCAGACATGTTTGAGCGGATACTACACCACTGCAAATAAAAATGTGAAAATACTGGTACTTTTCATCTCTTGTTTCCATTGTTGGGCCACACACACACATATTTTCTCGGATACAATATATTCCGAAGTTCGATCCAAAAACGTGAATGAATTTTTTTAGGTCAAATCTGTTAAATCCCAGTGGCTCTTTAATGACCTAAATAGTAAATTACGGTAGGTACCTATAAGTTAGCAACGTCATCCTAGGTGTATAGGGAAAGTGGCTGGGTATGTTTATGCACAGTTTGTTCATCAAACGATTCAGCAGTTAAAACGGTGGATGCGTCGTTTGCAAATTTTTTTTCAGTTTTCTTATTTTGAAGGGGCCATATTGATGATAAATACTTTTGTAAATCTGTCTCTGTAATTCGGCAAAATATCATCCTTTTCCTTCAAGATGTGTCAGATTCAGAGAATATAAAAAGAAGTCCGGTACGCTGCTCCTATCATTTTCTAGCTAAGTTAAAGTTGAAGCATTTTGAAAGGCTCAAAGTCAGTCTATAAATAGATCCAGATAATCTCTTAAGCAGCACGTCGGCCCTTTAATTTTAGTTTGTGACTTTCTGTGTCCTTTGTCACTTTAACCAAGGTGTACATATTTTCTTTTTTTCTGTTCGTGATCAGGCCATGTTAGCACCCATTCACTCGTTCTCTCGTGTGCACTAAAATTTTTTCCACGTGCATACTTACAGTATTCATATTCTACAATTTGCAGGCTATCTTCTTTCTCTTATTCGCCCTATACAGACATCATTGCAACACACACACACACACACACACACACACACACACACACATATATATATATATATATATATATATATATATATATATATATATATATATATATATATATATATATATATATAGTATATATATATAGATATATATATATATATTCATATATATATATATATATATATATATATATATATATATGTATATATATATATATATATATTTATAAATATATATTATAACTGTATATATATATAATATATATACATACACACACACATATATATATGTATATATATATATGTAGTGTGTGTGTATTTTTGTGTATTTGGGTGTATATGTGTAAATGCGGAGAGAAAAAGAGAGGGTGGAAAGTTGGGGAGAACGGGATAGAATTGATTATTGTAATGAAGAAGCGTGAAGAGATGTTAGGAAGAATAATTCCCTCATCCCAAGTGATGGCAGTAGGTGTAAGCAAAGCCACTCCTTTTCCATATGGTTCATCAAGGCATACACCGCGAGACTTAAGATGACCCAGGGGAGTTTTGGAAAGGGGACGGAGGGGAATGTTTATGCTGAGGTTGTGTCGTCGGTGACAAATGGCCCAGAGAGAGAGAGAGAGAGAGAGAGAGAGAGAGAGAGAGAGAGAGAGAGAGAGAGAGAGGTTGGGGGGGAGGGTTGTGAGATAGGGAGTCAGAAGGTGCAAAAGCTTAAATTAACGCAAAGATCAGAAGAAAAACTCGAGTGTAATAGAGATGTGAATGTGTATTACTGACTGGGATTTTGTAGTCTTGTGTACATGAGCAGACACACCATTTTTGAACGATAAATTTTACGGTTATTTTATTCGTCAACTGACCAGCAAAAATTGCCTAGGTGTTTTTCCGCAATTTAGGATGTCGGGAGTTAGGAGTTCCTGCTGCACAAGGATTCGCAAACAAAACAATGCCGTATGAGGTTCCTCTCGAAGAAAAACCCAGCAAATTGGCATTGATATTCATCATTTCCTTCACCCTCAACGCCCAAAGTTCAAAAGAGTAGAAGTCAATGTACTTTAGGAACACACTCGCTGAAGCACAAAAACTCGTGATAGGATTCTTTAGAGCAGTGGCAATTCAATTCCCCATGGTCACACTCATACATTTAGCCAAACTCATATCGTCGGTGGTTTTCACATTCATAATTTTCAAAATGTTTTATAGCTTAAATTTTAAATAAAATTTTTTGAAATATTAATATAATTCTTCCAGTACTCAGTTATGCTCGTATGCAAAGTATTTTTGTTTCACCTTCTGTTCCTACCCGGCTAATGAAGAATTAGAGGAATTTATTTCTGGTGATAGAAATTCATTTCTCGCCATAATGTGGTTCGGATTCCACAATAAGCTGTAGGTCCCGTTGCTGGGTAACCAGTTGGTTCTTAGCCACGTAAAACAAGTTTAACAGCCCTAGGAGAGCTGTTAATCAGCTCAGTGGTCTGGTTAAACTAAGATATACATACCATTCACCTTCTGTTGTTAATCTGTTTTGGCAAAGATGGAATTATCTGTCGACCTCCTGTTCACAGTGAATGTCGACGTAACGATTTAAGTAGATGTAAACACCATTGCTGTGTTTGTACCACATTTTGATAATATTTGTTTAGAGTTTAAATGATTTTTTCTACGCTGAATAGCGAAACGCCTGCTGTTGACCTAGATATATCCCCGCTAGGTCATTTTTGAGAGCAAGCCGAAAGCAACTTATTCACCCCTTGAATATTTTAAATCAATGTGTTTATTTTCCTTTGAGAAGCTCCAGTACAGTACTAGAGCAGGAAGAGCAACAGCAGCCATTCCCAGTGAGATGTCTTTGTTGCAATGACGTCGTGTCATTGGATTCTTGCCTTCCTCTTCTTATCGGGAAGCGGAATCTTGGGTGCGCCTGGCCTCTCCATCTGTCGGAACTGGCGAAAGATAATCCGGAAGATAAACTCTTTGTCGTTATGCGTCTCCGGATGGCCACTGGGTGTTAGTTGAGCGCCTCGATAATGGATCTGACACATGGGGCGTTGATGATGGGATCTCCCACCTCAATGGCCCGGTTAACTCATCAGTGTCATCTGGTTTGTTAATATCGACAATGAATCTGATGATTTTTGATGTGCACTCCGTGAGGCCAGAGGGGACGATGGGGAGACTCTTCCTGGACCACTGCTCGAAAGGAAATCAGGTTACGAACGCTTCCGCTAAATTCAGTGGATGAACATTCATTCATGGATGGATGGATATCACAATTACCAGCTCGAACGGTACAACATTCAAAGATGAGTCGAATATATATATATATATATATATATATATATATATATATATATATATATATATATATATATATATATATATATATATATATATATATATATATATTTATATATACAGTATATCTATACATACACACACACACACACATATGTATATATATATATATATATATATATATATATATATATATATATATACACACATATATATATATATATATATATATATATATATATATATATATATATATATATATATATATATATATATATATATATATATGTGTGTGTCTTTATGTGTGTGTGTGTGTGTGTGTGTGAATATTGATGCATAAGTGCTTTCTAAAGGCCCCGTGTTTATTTGCTTAGGAAGGAAGAGATTAAATGGCGTAACTTTAAATGTTTCCCTGAGTACGTGACACATTTTGACATAAGTTGTAAGATGAGCAGATCTCTTTGAGCGTCTTCCCCGACGAGAGCTTTCCGGACTTCTGACTGCTTGGATCCTAATGTGAAAAGAACAGCAACTTATTATATGTGTGTATCTTTTTTATTTCTTTTATCTTTTTTTGCAGCTAAATGTATGCGTATTTCGAAGCACTTTTCTTGAAAGTTTTTAGATGTTATTTAGTGAATTTTGTTTCTTCTCCTTTTAATCTCTTTCTCTCTCTTGGTAAGACTGACTCGGCATCGACTTAGTTCTTGGTTGATGAATGGTCATTCTTTTCCACGTTGACTGAAAGTGACCTTGATAAAGCGTCCGATTCGCTAATGGTTAATGTTTATAACATCGAATATATTCAGCTTACTTAAGATTCAGCCCTTTTGGGATCCATCACTCACTTCGATGTCGCTAGATGTGCAAAGAAGGGAAATAAAGGACTTATTGAGTAAAGCGTGAGTGGTGATGTCTTTTGATAGATAGTTTTTAAAGGCGTTTTTATACTCTCACTTTTTGCCTTCACTGTTACTTTTAAATTGTTCTAATCTAGTTTAAATTAACAGCACATCATTAGTTGGCGTAATGACCAGTCTGATAATGACAAGCTTTTTGATTGGTTCCCCGAGATAGTGTTCGCCATCAGTTCGAGAAATTTATTTTGCCCGGTCATTCTTCTGGTTCTCCCGCGAATATAGCCGCGTGAAAATATTTCCCCTTTTCAATAGCATTTTTCCGCTTTGCTTGAAATATCCGTTGATTACCCTTCTAAAATCGTCACCCATTATCTCTCCTTCCTCATTAGCCACTTTTTTCGGACCGTATTTCGAGCCATTGGTTGCCATATATTACTGTCGTTTCATTACGTGTGTGTCTTCCTCTCTTCGTTTCCATTTGCGCTTTCCTCATTTCATCTGTTCATTTGGCGATTTTTATCTGGAGTTTATCATCCCTCTTCCCTTTCCCATCATCTCGCGTTGTGCCTCTCCCCTTTTTGCCCTCTCTTCCCCCATTTACCACCGGTGTTATTCCCTTTCTGATCACCCTTTAGTAGCCATTCCTGCCCCATTGGTTCCCCATTGTGGCTTCAACGACGCTTTGACTTCTCCCCTTCGCTCCTGCGCCTTCACACACAGCCTCCTCTGTTATAGCTTTTATGTAAATGTATACCCAATAAATCAGGTCATGGCATTCGTGGGTACTCCAGGGCGTGACAATGGATTTAATACCTACAAGAATGGAAGGCAAAACGATTGAAAGAATGAAGGAGTTGGAATCGAGTAAGTGTAGAAGTGTGCCTTGTCCGGAGAAGAATGGAGAGAGAGAGAGAGAGAGAGAGAGAGAGAGAGAGAGAGAGAGAGAGAGAGAGAGAGAGAGAGTCTGTTGAGGGAAGATGTATATCAGGTAGGTGGGGAGGTCGTCTCTCTCTTTCGACACTTTCTTTTTTTCTCTCTCCAAGGCTGATTTTGCGATTGCAGTTTCGGGGGAGATTTGAACGGCTGTAAATCAGTTTAATGGTCTCAATGGTATCTGGTGAAAGTTCTAGTTAAATATCTTTGCGTGTGGGTGCGTGTGTTTTATATTCGGAGTAATGAATGCGTAAATGATATCTATAAGTAAAAGTGATTTCACGAAGTTATGTCCTTAAAAATTTTGCAGGTGAATCTCTTCAAAATCAGTTAAGTATTAGACGTAAGAGAGCATACCAGTCATGTGCATTTGAATGATCAGAAGGTTATTTTGTTGTTTTATGACTCCCGTGCATCTACAGTAAGTAGCCTGTGTAGGTGTATGAGAATGTTTGTGCAAAGATGTTCCGGAAAATAACGGCCAGTTACTTGTTGAAAAAATTTTTATGGTATGGTATATATGTCATTCTTTTTGTTCAAATTAATTCTTAAATTATAGGATCGAAAATTATGTTATTAAGTATAATAAGGTAATATAAGCCATAAGATTGTTATTGTTCATAAGCAGCGAGTTAATCTTTTTAAGGGGGTTAGTCGAATCCTTACTTTGATCATATCTTATAAAAGCTGTGTCACAAATGACTGACGTTTGTTCTGAGCATTGGAGAGGAAAGTGTTGGCTGGCCGTTTTTGCAACTTACACCTGTCAGATGGTCACGGTATAGATGAATTTATAAATAGATAGAATGTCGTGTGTGTGAGTGTGTGTGTGTGTGTGTGTGTGTGTGCGTGCGTGTGGCGTATGATATGAAAGCTTTTGGCTATATGTCAGTGTTATCATTTTCTTTCAACGCTCTCCTGTGTATACAAACAGTTGAAAAAAATAACTTCAAACAGGGTTTTCACGCTTTCATTCTTTTATGCTTATTCACTTAAGCTTTCCAGAGTCGTTCATATATTTATACTTATCAGGAATTGCGAGAATACTTATTTCTTCAATGTGCAAAGAAATATTTTCACAAGTTTTTCTTCCAACGTGAACTTATATGAAGACATTCCAGTGTTGCGTCCAATTTTGATATTTTTGTAATGAATTTTGTACAGACGCGAAAGTTTGTTGCTATTCTGGTACGGAAATTTTCTATAAAAACCGCTTAGGTATTTTTTGTAAATTTTCAGCCGAACTACTGCATCACATTGTCTAGTTTGATCCGCAGACTTGGAAAAGCAGCAACTCGCTCCTCCGAAACACTGAAAGAGTAAAGGAGATTTCTCTTTCTAATTGCGGAGTTGGATATTTTTTCTTTATATTCCAGAATAGGTAATAAATTGTTGTATAATATATATTTCATAATTTTTCCACAACCTTCATATCGTTATTATTGTCAATGTTATTGTCACTGCTATTACTGTTTGTCCCAGGAGCAAATATCGACACCAAAATTATTATTATTATTATTATTATTATTATTATTATTATTATTATTATTATTATTATTATTATTATTATTATTATTAGTAGTAGTAGTAGAAGTAGAAGTAGTAACATATTTGTATTCCTTTTTCCTTTTATTTCAAAGGCCTGCAACTTCTTTACTCTTCGACTTACCGCCATTATTCCAAAACAAAGGTGAGGCTAAAGTCGTCGTTAAGATTATGCGCATATTTCATGATTATCGTAATTATTTTAATACTATCACTATTAGCAATGTTTTCACGCGCTCTTCATTTATTCCTTTTTCTCTGTTGTCTGTGCTGATTTTGTATGCTAGATCAAAGCATATTTTTTTTATTGTGCTTGTGTTTATGTGTAGATACATATTGTGTTTAAAGGTGCAAAAATGTTGTTTGTAAATAACTATTATACACATGTGCGTATGCCCATATATGCTATTCTGCTCTTTAAGACAATATCTTTGCGTGTACATACATCCATACTTACATATATGTGCGTGTGTGCACGGGGTGTATATATGTGTATATATATATATATATATATATATATACATATATATATATATATATATATATATATATATATATATATATATATATATATATATATATATAGTATATATATATATATATAAATTTTATATATATACATCAATAAATTTTTATCATATGACACTGATTCATATACAGACATTAAGCTACAAATGGGCTATGGCGTTACTGAACATCGTGAGTTCTCGTGTTCGGCTGTTCGAGCCCGTGAGAAGACGAACTTCTTATCAACAATAATTCCCCTTCATATAAACATAGGCTATATATATATATATATATATATATATATATATATATATATATATATATATATATATATATATATATATATATATATATATATATACTTAATGTCTGTAGTATATATGTATATATATATATATATATATAAACACACACACACACACACACACACACACACACATATATATATATATATATATATATATATATATATATATATATATATATATATATATATATATACTTATTTAGATTACATAGGAGGCAGTGGCACTTGCTGAGGTTTTGCAAGCGCAGTAGAAATGCAACCATGGCAGAATATGAGATAAGTAAGAGTGCCAACGTATAGTGTTCATTCAAGTAGTAAAATGGTTTCATTGGTAACTTTGCCGACCTGGAAATCGAGAAGGAATCTACGAAAACACTGGGTTGAAAAGTAGATTCTTTCTCAAAGGAAACCTCCACAGTGGCGGCCATGTCAAGTCCAGTGAGAGGCAGGAAGGAAGGAGATAAGGTTTGATGGTCGTTGAAGCCACTGTCATTTCGCTCCAAAAATTCCTCATTCATTTTTTATTTTATTCATTTATTTATTTTTTTTTTAAATAGAGATGTTATGTACTACCGCTCATCTTCATCTTTGCGAGATGATCATTTTATTCCTAATATCATGAATTCCTTGCATCTTCCGCTTTGTGCCCTACCATCACCTTTCAACTCTCTCTCATGCCTTGTGACTTCTACCATCGACGGATGGTGTCTTGCCTGTCAGTGTTTCATAAGTTGTATTTTTGCAAAGGTCTTCTGCAACCACAATTGGTCCCTGATCCTCTTTTCTCGCCGAAAACGACTAGATTTGCTGAACAGCAGCGCCAATATGCAGTAAATGAGCCTCGCTGTCGTACTTTTCAGTTCCAGAGGTCCTTTATTTCTCACACCGTTGGACTGTGGAACAGTCTCCCTGAGGATGTTGTGCAACTGAAACCTCAAGAGTTCAAGCAAAGATGCAAAGCATTTCTACCCTAAAACAATTCTCCTTGTATTTTACTTTAATTTTTATGTATTTATTTATTTATTTGTTAAATTATTTTTTCGTTTCTAAAAGCTGTTTTCCTTTTACCTTCTGTTACTTCTTTCAAATGAACTCCATGTTCTTTGGAAGATTCAATTTCAAATCAGTGGCCCCTGAATGATTATGAAAATGAATTTGTGTAGTGAGAAGGCATCGTGCTTACCTCATATGAAAAATGGGAAAAGCACGTTAAACGAAGAAGTGTGTGTATGTATACACACTCACACACACACGCAAACACACACAATTTTGAAAATTTCCTCATACCATCGTGAATGTCTTTGGATCTTTATTAATAATAATAATAGAAGAATGACTTAATATTGCTTAGTGTGCAAATAAATGTAATAACAATTATAAAATTAATTACTTTAAAAGTTCAGGAAGTGTAAACATAACACTAGGATGGCCGGGACCTTTAGTATATACAGAATGGAAGAGGTGTCGTTTTCGACACCTTATCATTTCACTCTATATTTTGAATTATTAACAATAGATTTGGTTAATACAGTGGTCAGTATGTTAGGATTATGAACTTTAATGAAGAAAATTATTCATATATTCATTTGAACATCCTTAAGAAACAGTTTATAACCTACTCATTTCTACAATCCTGCATTAGTTAGCAACAATATTACTTCCAATTCCACAATCTTTACAACTTACAAACAATATTCTTATTTCATCCTTTGCACATTTGCCACACGTAGGTTTTTGACATGCTTGGCTAACTGTGATTGTACCATCTGAACATTTTTTCCCATGGCACTTGCGACGTTTTTTTGGGTGCTGAAGATCTAGTGGATGGCACCTCAGCAGGAGCTAGCAAACTGCGCTTACGAACATAAGCTTCCCGAAGACTCTCAGTGCGCTGTAAAATGAACGCTTTCTTAGTTATTTTTTCCCCTGAGGCAAGCTTGTAAATAATCTATGCGTTTATGATTGACATATCAAGAATATTACAAAAAACTCCAAGAGGCCAGCGCCTTTTAGCAGAACGTATACTGTACTTCCTAAGCATTAGGTCGACGGCATCTACTCCAACTTTATTTGCGTTATAGAAACCTATGATTGCTCTTTTTTTTTGCCTTCAGAAATAGTTGGAGAACTAGACATAGTTGACAGGAGGCATACATTCTTATTATCCTTGCATTGGTAATCACAAACTTGCACCCACTTTCATCTTGGAAATAAAATTTGGATTCAAATTTTCTACCCTTCTCTTGTGAAGTATTTCCTTCTGACAGATGCTTACTGTTTGCTCGCACAGTACCAACAATTGAAGTTGCTCTTTCCTGCAATTTCCTTGCAAATTGAAGTGCTGTAAAAAAGGTGTCTGTTGTCACATTATAGCATTTATTCCTTAGTATTTCAGTAGGGCTGAGCACGACATGTTCTGCTAAGGGAACTCCTAACCTTGAATCTTTCTCTATAGCCCCTAGGTAGGGAATCACATACTGTATATGCAATATATTTGTTCTACTTTTACAAATAAATCTTATCAGATTTATTTGGCATAAAAACAATGAAAGGGCACCTATTTTTCATGGGTAATAGCTATTCGTCAATTGTCAAATTATTTGTTGGTGTACAGGCACTTTGCAGTTTTCGACAGAGGTTGAAAATTTCCATAATGTGAGTAAATTTGTCACGTTTGATCCTCTCTGACCTCGTGCTTTTATTATCAAGCCTAATATATCTTTGTATTTTCTTGAAGTCATTTCTAGACATGGTTTCTCCAAATATTTGTGGTCCATTTCTCTCTCTCTCTCTCTCTCTCTCTCTCTCTCTCTCTATATCTCTATCTATATATCTCTCTCTATATATATATATATATATATATATATATATATATATATGTATATATAATATATATATATATATATATATATATATATATATATATATATAATATATATATATATATATATATATATATATATATATATATATATATATATATATATATATATATATATACATATATATGATCATGATATACAAATATCTGTATCAAATGTACCTCAGGAATATCCCGATGTTATCACCGAGAAATTCAATCGTTGGACGATTGTTCTCTTGTTGTGTGAGAACAATCGTTGGCCGATTGTTGTCTTGTTGCCTTTGTTTGTTTTTTTTCTTGCTGGCGAGTTGACGTCTGTTGGATGGTGTCAGACTTCGTCAGTCAGGTCCAAGGCAGCAGCAAGTCTCGGCAGCAGAGCAGCGGAGAGCATTTTTAGATGTGATGGTTGTCGTCTCAACTCTGTCGTGGGCGTCCAGTGTTGGAGAACTGTTCCTGAGGACTAGACGGTTGTCGTGTCGGCTCTGTCGTTTGTTTTACTGATTATGCTGTTTGATTTTCTATTGGTTTGCTGATGTATTTATTTTGCTGCCTATTTTTTTGTATGTTGCTGCTTCTGATTTGTTTATGGATTTATGTAAAATTTAATTACGTAAATTTTACCTTGCTGCCACTGTTATTTGTTTATTTTCGATCATTTTATGTCTTTCTTTTCTCTCTCCTGGACCTGACTCATTTGTAAATTTGGTAAATAACAAATTAATATTAAGGTCACTTTTTTGGGTTTTGTTCTGCCCCTCCCTCCTTTGTTTGTTAGCTTTCGTCAGTCATTACAGCCCAATTGCTTGTTTTTGTTGCGAACATGTTGATCTCAAGTAACGAGATCCTTACAATACACACACACAAATATATATATATATATATATATATATATATATATATATATATATATATATATATATAATATATATATATATATAAATATATATATATATATATATATATATATATATATATATATATATATATATAAATATATATATACATAATATATATATATATATATATATATATATATATATATATATATATAATATATATATATATATATATATATATATATATATATATATATATATATATATATATATATATATATATATATATATATATATATATATATATATATATATATATACATACATATATATATATATATATATATATATATATTTATATATATATATATATATATTTATATATATATATATATATATATATTATATATATATATATATATATATATATATATATATATATATATATATATATATATATATATATATATATATATATATATATATATATATATATATATATATATGTATATTTTATTTATATATGGTGCTTCAAACATTGAATATAAGTGAAATGAACGAAAATAGCGAAGCCTTTTAGGGAATTTTCTTGCATTTATGCCATAGATATAGCCTAGGTGTCAAAAGCGGCACCTCGGCCATTCTAGGTAAAAAGTCAAATATCAGCTTTTGTATGATAGGTTACATAACCTTCATGACCAATAAAATATCTTTGCAAAAAATCATTAATTGTCCGTGAGCCTCAGCGTCAAGGGAAAAGTCATAATTGCATAACACTTATTTGAAAATCTCAAGATGTCGAAAACGACACGCCGGCCATCTTCAATAAAGATAAATCATTTTTTTTTTTTTTAAATAAGAAACGTAGCTTCTTCAAGACTCGCGGCCAGGAGGGACCCTCCATCCAGTCTCATCACTAGTTTCAGAGAGGATTCAGTCACTGAGGTCGCCAAGATTGCGCTACTGAATAGTTTGTTGGCTACTTTTAGAATATTTGACTTGCTGCCTAAACAATGTACCAGCCTTTCGTTAGCAAATTCGATGGATGACGAGACCCTACCTACCGCTCTGATTGTTTAGTTTTAACTCTTCCCGTTTTATTGATATCTTTCAGTTTTATGAAAATGTTTATTGGTAGGCTAACTAAGAAGCGTTGATGAGTCTAGTGGCAGTAGAAGTCGAGTAAAAGCTGCAATGTTGTTGGTGTAAAACCGTTTTTTGAACATTAAAACCATAAAATACTGTTTTCTTTCTTTTTTTTGTTTGTTTGTTTGACATTTGAACTCGTGGTTGGTAAATGTGTTCATTAGTTTTCGAGTATAACTAATATATATATATATATATATATATATATATATATATATATATATATATATATATATATATATATATATATATGTATATATATATATATATATATATATATATATATATATATATATATATATATATATATATATATATATATATATATATATATATTATATATATATATATATATATATATATATTTATTTGCTTCTGGGTAGTCATCAGATGTTTTACTTAGTGGCTCCTGTACGCCTAAAAAAAGATACAAATAATGCGAAACCCCCAGTAGTGCCTACCCCCAAATAAAAGGAATATAAGAAAAGTCACCAGCCTTTTTAAAAGATTATCAAACCAGTTGAGTTGGCTCCCCAACACCAAAGAAAAAAAATTCTTATTTATCTGTCTGACGTACTGTCAAGCTAAGAGAAGTTCCATAGATTTTTAAAAGAGAGCAGTTGGTGGATAAACTGATGACACTGAATTAATCCTTCGACAAGAACTTACGGAAGACAATTACTATTTCATTATGCATGCTGGGAATAACATTACCGTTATTCATGGCAGTCATTATTAATTTCTTCGCTGAATTGGCCTGTCTTGGTTTTATGCGATCTCCGGTCGTGGTAAATCTCTCTCTCTCTCTCTCTCTCTCTCTCTCTCTCTCTCTCTCTCTCTCTCTCTCTCTCTCTCTCTCTCAGCTCATTTTAACTCTAACCGTACCGGCATCTGTGGCCTGAGCTAGATATTATTATTATTATTATTATTATTATTATTATTATTATTATTATTATTATTATTATTAATTCGTACATTCCTGCAAAATTTATGCTCATTTTCATTTGTCTCTTATGATGATTTTAGTATAGATTTCATTCTTTCTGTAACTTACCTTGAGGCAGTCACTGTTAAATTCAAACTGCATAAGGAGTGCGTATACACAAATACTCCAAATTTGGAAATGATCGACCTTCAGAAAACGAATGCTTAAAATAATAGTAATCAGAACCTTCTATATTCCCAAATTAGAACACGCAGTTCAAAACCGTCACTGAAGTAATTTAAGTTTTGTGGAACCTTGACTGAACGAAAAATGCTGTACCAATCTTCCGGTTACGTTAACATAATACCAACGAATTGTGAGACCCATATAAAATACGTTTGAACAACTCGACTTCTGATTATTTTCTAAGTAAATAGTTATAAGTGAATGCTAAGTCTGTAGCACCAGAGATCAGTGTACCCAATGTAAAGTTCTGTGCAGTTGCGTTTCTTGCGTCAAGCTAAGTAATCTCGATCTTTTTTTCCTTTTCATAACTGAATCTGTGCGCGCGCATGTGCGTTTATCCGTGTAAGTGTAGGAGAGAGAGAGAGAGAGAGAGAGAGAGAGAGAGAGAGAGAGAGAGAGAGCTCCCAGGGAGTCCATTAGCTAATTCATTGAAGGTAGACGATACGTAGTGTTATTCACAGGTCATAAATTTCCGACTGTCGTATTCCTGGGTGTCTTACTTCCCGCAAAGCCTCGTCGCGCAACGCATAAATAAACTGTCAAATAAATCAGGGGACGTGGCCAGAAGCACCATAAAAAGATAAATAAAATAAAAAGGCAGAAATAACGAGGACTGTGTCACTGCGAACCCGTCCGGGCGTGTTGTGATTGCAGTTAATATCAGGCGACAGTAAATAGCTTTCAATTACAGTGGCGCAATTGACGTGCAATACATTTATGCCGGGTGAAAAATGACTCTCATATTTCTCCGAATCCGTTGCCAAATAAACGATTAACGAGAGCCCCTATCATTTGAGCAGCGGTCATATTTCACCGTCCGATTCGTCTCATTTGAGTTCCTTTTCCTCGATCGCGTGCAATTAGATCGTCGGCGTTCGATTGTTATCCGTGACAGGTGGATCTGATTTATGCCATTTGCATTTAGATCTCTTCAAATTATCCCATAACTATTTCCAAAAAAACTGGGAGAAAAAGAAAACGGGATTAACAACGGCGACGTAAAGCCAGCGAATCGGACGCCGCGTGTTCTACAATAAGCCCTTCACTTCGATACCAGTGTGCGACATATGTAAACATTAATTTCCCTACTCTGTAGGTTGAAGGCCCAACCTTTAGCTGGGACAAAAACCGACCTTTTAGAATGTCCGTTGTTATATTCGTAGATCTAAGCCCCTCCTATCTAGCCAGGGCTCACCATTCAATCCTCTCCCCCCCCTCCCACCTTTTCTCCTTTCCTTAGTAATGGCCTCTGCAGCTGTGAAATTCTAATATTTTTATTGTAGTGTATGGGTGTGCTTACGTTCATTATTATCTCTCCTTTCAGTATGCATAAAAATCATTTGACTTATTACATTCACATGTTGGGTGAATGTTAGTATGCGTAGAATGAAATAAAATTTTGTCATATGGAAGGGAGAAGATTTTACTTTTCATTATCGAACATTTGAAATAATGATAACATATCTGTTGATCTGCTGATGCATGCTATGAAGTCAAAGTTTCTAAATACATGGAGCTATTTCATTTATTATCTTTAATTAATACATTGAATAGAATTAATGTAGTGATTTAGATATTTCATTAGTGCTCTTGGAGCTTTTTCTTCCAGTTTTAGAGGTTAACCGATGCCCATTTTAGTACTCTAACTTTACCCTAATCTTGTTTCCCCCTCGAAGTGGGAGCCATCACAAGATGTTTTCCCGCGGTTTTTTAGCAAATCTGTTTTAGCGGAAGTTGCCTGCCACACGGATGCTGAAAACCCAATATGACTTAAGTTCACTGATCGAACAACTAAACTGTAGCTACGGGTGATTGTGTGATTTCTCAGGAGCAGGTGTTTACCCGACATTGTGCCCTCATTTTGGAATTTACGTTAGCGGAATGTTGATGCAGAACCAAGAACCAATATAACCTACGTTGATTGTATTAAATCAGTAGCTGTATGCTTAAACATCCAGTGTAAAACGCGTAGGTACAAACAGATGCGCCGCATCTGTTTATACCTATCTGTCTGTTTGTACCTATGAAAAGTACTGTTAGGTCATACATAACAGTTCACATGTGTGAACTTTTAATGACGAGCGTCCTTCAATAAGATTTCAATACAACTGGGGCCGTCTAACGTACCGATAAAAGTGGTTCCTTTTCCTGACGAGTATCGGTTGCATCCTGTAGTGATAAAAGGCGGCCATGATCTCTTTAGGATGAGGTCTCCTGAAAGCCTGGCTAGGCTTGAAGTCTTTTCGAACTTGCTGATTCACTGTCTCGAGAATCCGTTCGGTTCAGGTTGCAGATAGAAACGCTTTTAACTTCAAATACACAAACAATTGGAGTTCCTTGGCTAAGAAAAAGGAAATACTTAACAGGCAGTAGCTTGAAAATATTTTAACAAGATGAAAATAGAATATTTTGAACTTACATGTAATTACTTGTACGATATTTCTGGAAAACACTCATATGTCAGACATATCCTGAAATTACAGGTTTGAAGAATGTCAGTATTCGTATATAAAAATAATGAATTGTTTATCTTAAAAATTACGAAACATTGCTTTCAAACAAACTTACGAAATGGTCAGCATAATATTGTTTTATAATATTGTGTGGGCAGAGTAGAAGTTTTAACGCCTTTTTCCAGCATATAGCTAATCTTTACTCATTTACAGGAAGAGTTTGAGCCAGAATAGGAAGTTGTGATGTCAACAGTCTTCTCAACAAATCTTGTGGTTTTGGAGAGGAGTTTATGAATCTAATTTCAACTAAATTTTTTTTCATGAGAAGTACCTGTTGACTGACTGCATCTGTTTGCCCCATTGTTGATTTCAGTAATATGGTGATATTGTTTTCAGGACGAGTGTCAAACGGACGAATAGTTGTTTGTTATCCTAAGCGTTTCCCTCTTTACTGTTCCATAAATGAAGTGAAATAGAACAAATTTATTTGTAGGCAAGCAATATTTTTCATATTCATTCAGGCTAATAATGACGTTTCTAGCTCATTATTCAGGCTTCCTAATCATGAAGGGGTCTCTCTCTCTCTCTCTCTCTCTCTCTCTCTCTCTCTCTCTCTCTCTCTCTCAGTTAAATATATTTTAAAAATGTATTTCTAGCGTTATTAGATTTCTTTTTATCAGTTAAATATATTTTAAACTAAATAATCTCATTTTAATCAGTTGAAAAGTTAACTTTATAAAAATATTAATACTAAATAATCTCATTTTAATCACATATTCGTGCACTTTATCTTATTTTATCAAGTTTATATTTTTGTAGTTTGTCACACACCACTGGAAGTGCCTTGGTAAGCTGATCTATAAATACATGCAGTTAAAGTCGATTTTATTTATCATGCAACCTTCAGTAACAATAAATAATTCAACTATATATATATATATATATATATATATATATATATATATATATATATATATATATATATATATGTATGTATACATATGAATTTTATTAGTTAAATTCACCAAAAACTATGAAGACACGACTGCTGCAATGAATTCTTAATCCGTTTCTCAAATACTTAAGAGTTCTACATTTTGCCGGAGCCCTATCAAGAACAATAAAATTTCAGTTTAGCAAATGTGTGCAAACTTCTATCTGTCATATATTTCACTTTTACAGAAGTAAATTCGTCCGCATCATATTTCGGCAGTGTCGAGTATTTCTTTGGGGGGGTGGGGCGGGGTTGGGGTGGGGGGGCAGGGCTGAAATATAAGAAAATCAGTAGTCTTACACGTACTTTAGGATTTTATCCCAATTTGGGAGCCATAGGACTCAATGGCGCTCACTCTCGCTTTATCAACAGAGGTGTTTTTATATGTAAATAATAAGTTTTCTCCTTTACAGGAATTTCATAGCAATATAGATTTGTATATAAGTGTGTGTGTGTGTGTCTGTGCGCGTGCCCACATGTATCTACTCCCATTTTTTTTTTTATCTGAATCGCACTTTTTCTATATTTCTTGCTTTAAAGACCTACACGATATAATTCTCTCTCTCTCTCTCTCTCTCTCTCTCTCTCTCTCTCTCTCTGAAATGGTATCTGGTGATAGGTGAGGGGACTTACGTTGAAGTCGTCTACGTCCACATAACTCTTTGCTGCTTATCTTGCGGGAACAGGCACCTGAAAAGCCAAACCTTTTCTCTTTGCTTTTTTATCAGTTCTGTCTAGAAAGCTAAACATACAGACATTTCTTAGTGAGATTTCGGTATGTTTACTTACTGGAAATAATGAGGAGCAATACTAGTGTATTTAAGATATAAACGTGGACTGATGAGGTAAGAAAGTGACACTTAAGACATCACTACACTTATCCAATGTGTACATACATAAAGCGCGGAGGACTGTGAGGGAGAAATGCTTTCAAAATGTTTTGAAGCAAAGTGGTCTGATGCTGTGGATGTGTAATAAATATTGTTTAAATTGACTTCATGAGGTTGCGTTGTATTGAAAGGCTGTCTCGAAGGTTTACCGAGAAGAGAGAAAGGGGAAGTGCAATTGAATTTGCTTATAGATGTGCGGGTACAGATGAATTGATAAAATCCTTCTTGGATTATCTGAAAATGAACCATCAAAATCCATTAAAATTCATTAAAAATACAAACATCTCAAACTGTCCTCTCGAATAGAGTAATCACCTAAAATATTCTTCAAAAACTCGTATTTGTCAATATGAGCAATAAAACAGTATATTTATATCAAGACTAGGATCACATTTTGTTTATAGCGGTAATGCTTGTTGTCTTTCAACCAAATGGCCTCCAAGAATGAATATCATTCTGGTTTTTATAGACACGTAAAAGTGATAAAATAGATGTAGTACTTTAAACTCTAAACTCTGCAGAAACTGGTCTGTCGAATAAATAATGTTCTTTTAAATTACTTTTGTTCTTACTTAATTTGAAACACTGCGGATTAATAGACATCATTGAAGAAATTTATGAACATCTATCTGATTGCGGTGAACAGTTATCATTTAATGCATAAGTACATGCTTGTCTAAGGGTCTAATGAATTCAGGACATAACGGGTAGTAAAGATACGTAAATTTGGTCTAAATGTTAAAAAGATTTTCATTTACAGAATGACTTTTTATTATTCCTCTGTTAACAGGCTGGTTTATGTTTGCAGTTTGAATGGGGTGTCACCGAGTGTGTGTGTCACGAAAAAGGTCTATGAAATTAACCACTTGCAAGACAAGAATCTGTTTAATAATTTCATGCTCTTAATAAATAAGTATGAACGATAATGCACAGCATAAAGTACTCTTTTGCTGAATGATTCCATATTCCAGGGACTTCCAACATTTTTTCCTTTAGTTTCTCAAGTAGAGAACCAGTATCCAGGATATACTGATATATATATATATATATATATATATATATATATATATATATATATATATATATATATATATATATATATATATATATATATATATGTATATACATACATATATATATATGTATATATATATATATATATATATATATATATATATATATATATATATATGCATACATATATGTATGCATGTGTGTATATATATATGTATGTATGTATGATGTATGTATGTATGTATACGCGATTTTGTAAGAGGACGCTTGATGAAATGATTTCAGCCGATAGAGAGTAAAACCATTATGTATTTCTGATTATTTTTACGCAGCCTACTTAGGGATAAATTGTCTATTCATCCCAAGTGACATGCAGAAAAGTGTCATTTATCAGGCGCGCGAACAAGAGCCTCCCAGAGAACGAAGAGAGCACCAAAAGAACGAAAGCCAATGAAACAGCATTTGGGCTTGTGTTGGCCATCGCAATCCCATCAGCGGACATTCATAGGGAAGAAAACGTCATGGAATTGGAAATAAATGGACATTGACCGGGACCCTCTGAGAGGAGAATGAGGAGGAGGAAGAGGAGGAGGAGGAGGAGGGGGGGAGGAGGGAAGGTATGAGGAAGTGGGAGGATAGGAGGCTGGAGTTGGCAGTGTCTCCTCCTCCTCCTCCTCCTCCTCCTCCTCCTCCTCCTCCTCCTCCTCCTCCTCCTCCTCCTCCTCCTCCTTTTCGTATTCCTCCTCCCCATCCTCCATCCCATTTGAATATTCCATCCCTTCTCAATGAAGCCCCCTACCAGACAGCAGATTAATGGCATCGCCGCCGGTTTGTGAAGCTATAATGAGAGGTTAAAAGGTTATAAAAAGTGCCACCGAATGTGACGCCGGTGATAATAGGTGTGTGTGCATATGTGTCTGTTTGTATGAGTGTGAATAAACCTCACCGATGTAATAATAATGGTCTTTGAGGCTCACAATGGACCTACTGGTCATGGTGGTGCTTCCAGAGGACGGCCTCTCTCTCTCTCTCTCTCTCTCTCTCTCTCTCTCTCTCTCTCTCTCTCTGCACGATTGTTAAGCCTTGCTGGCGATTGTTATGATCTCCTTCGGATGCTGTTCGCTCATCCCTGGATACGTTTCGAATTCTATCTCTTGGTTTTATTTTTTTATTTTTGAGATGAGTTGGGATTTGTATAAAGGGTGATTTCTATTGTTGAGAAATTCGTCAACGAAGAGGAGTTTGGATTTTCTTTAAAAAGGATCGTCCTTTTTCTGTACTTATCCGTTTACTTTTCCATAATACAGAAAAAATACATAGGTATTCAAACTTGTATGCATGTAAAGGGAGAGTGCGTGCGCATGTTCTGGAGGAAACACGCCACAAAATGGCGTAAATCACAAACGATGGTGTAAGAACGGAAGAGCGTTATTTGGTACGCAGGAAATAATCCGGATTAGCCATTTAATTCGATGGCACATGACACTGATCCCTGCTTGGATATCGAAGGAACATTTATGTGTTGTTGCTTTCTGAATGATTGCTTGTGCGTGGCCACATTAATCGCTTCTAATGCTATCAGACGACTATTGTAACAGTGGCGTTACTCTTTCGTATTTCTTTGTCCATGTAAGTTCCTATGATTTGTATGAATTATTCATCTTAAATTATGCAAAATCTGAAATTTTTCTGTACTGCGTAAATGCTCTAGAATAATTTAAAAGGTAGATTTTTATATTTAGTGTGTTGAAAATTTTCTCACCTTCCTGTAGGCAGACCTGTCCGTTGAAGAGGCAGGTTGAATAATTTAGGAGCTATCGAAGAAGGTAAAAAATTGATGGGTCAGCCAGCTGACCCTTACTTGTGTGACTTCCACACAGTATCTGTGCGATAATGAAACCTGACGCGAACAACGAGAAAGTGAAAGTGAAGGAGGTACGCGATCAAGAGGTGTCTGAGAGCATTGCCCAAAGCAATATCTGTCCAAAAAGGAAGACGTCCTTACGACGGATTTCAAGTGAGCCAAGAGACGTTCCGTATATGAGAACAGAACTCCACACAAAGGTTTATGTCTCGCATAAATCTGTAAGAGATATTGTGCAGATCCTCATTAACATAGGTACACAATCTTAGGAGAAAGACTGACTGTGTCTGAAGATGCTGAAATGGAAAGGAGAACGATTTGCGGAGAAGGCAGTCACGTGTTTGAATGTACAGTGCGAGAGGGAACTTGAGGACGGTCATCAAAAAGTTGTCACAATTATTTTAGGACGTCAAAATGGTCTCTTATTAACACCCATATTTTTTCCTGAAATTAGAACCCGATAATTCGACAATGCCGAAGACAGACCTCGAAATTGACAATGCATGTGTATCAAAATATGGAACGAAAGTTCCAACAGAGGCACTCATTCCCTCTTTATCTAAAGCAAAAGATATTCTTTTTCCTCTTGCAGGATCAAAACCACAAACACCTACTATTGGTTGCTCCGCGCATCCACATTTGCCATGGCAGTCGCCGTTCATACATTTTTGTTATCATTTGAACTGAGTGCTAGTATACTTGGCTTAGGATGGCCAATTATTTAAGGATTAAAAATTTCAAGGCTCTAGTATTCAACGTTGCTGTTTTGTCAAAACCTTGATATATTTTCCCAGATTTAGAGACATTACAAAATGCATGACTGTGAAGTTGTTAGAAATGCTTCAGCAATTTTAAAATATTATCTACTTACTTCATTGCTATTGTGATAATATCATACTCAGGGCGAAGGTGTATTGTATTTGTTCATACTCTGAATAACTTAGACATTTACGAAAAGAAAACTTCGAAATTAGCAGCACAATACTGTCATGATGAGGGAGGAAGATGACAATTCTGATGTTATGTCACTGTAGTGGTTCCCTTTCCATTCTGCCAAAGCTCAAAAACCAGAAACAGTTCTTTTGGTTCAGCAGATTTCAGTGAACGAATTCAAATTTCTGGTCGGTAAATCTCAAGTTGAGCTCAAGTGCGCCTTGGGCACAAGATTACCAAAATGTCAATAATGGAGAGAGATGCAAAGGATAGAATGATAATTACAATGGAGTTAATAGTTCAAAACTGCGTTTCAAAATCTAGTTCACGTGAATGCTGAATTATTAGAACTGTTTCAGCAATTTTAAAATGCATTATTATTATTATTATTATTATTATTATTATTATTATTATTATTATTATTATTATTATTATTATTATTATTATCGACTAATATTTCATTAGACAGTAGCATAAGACTAGCTTGATACGGTGATTACTAATTTTAATGTTGACCGTGTATTCTTGATATTATTGCTTTTGTAGACTTTGATTTTTGCCGATAATTCCGATGACGATCACCTCTTCATGTGATATTTCATCGCAGCTGATGACAAAAAACGTCTTTCGAACACCTTTATCTAACTTTATCTAAGCTTCTATATATAAGAGAGAGAGAGAGAGAGAGAGAGAGAGAGAGAGAGAGAGAGAGAGAGAGAGAGACCAAAAGACAAGCTTTTTAATGAATGATGAACGTAGGTTGAGAGTGTCCACTGCCAAGAGATTAGTAAAAACTACATATGTGTAACGTAGATTACAACTCAGGAAGTTTATAATAGTTCCAGAAAAGCGGACATTGAGGAGACCTCCTCTCTACAACTAACTTCCGGTCATTTCTTCATTGTATTTGTCCTCTCACCTAAGGAGACGCCCAAAAGGTGTTTGAAGAATATCCTTACATATTTTTGGAGGAAACGATTTGTTTCTATCTCAGGTCATGAACTCCATCTTAATTATGGAATTATTGCGGTAGATGTAGTTAGCGATTCATACGCCGAATTTAGGTCGGGATGGTTTCTCCAAAAACATTTTACGGAAGTTCCTCATGTGCAAAAGGCAAATAATTCAGGTGCTGAACCTTTACTTAACAAGAAAAATGTTTGCTATTGGTCCAAGACAAATTCATGGGATCTGGTTGTCGGATGGGAATCTGATTTAGGTATAAATTTAATCAATACCTTTAATGATGATAAACCTGATCAGCCCTAAAACAAAGGAGTCAGATGAAGGTACAAGAAGCAATTTTACCAATCTTAATGACGCAGGCTCTGTGGTGAGAGCCCTATGTTTTATTATTTAACATTTCTAAATACGCTGGGCTTACGGGAACATGCTGCATTTTAGTATACACGCATCATTGGTAACCAGATTGCTGGTCATTCATTGGTCAGTGATCGTATGAGCATTTTACTGTCGGTCGGCGTTAGTGATCAGAATCTACAGCGAAATGGCTTAGTGAAAGCACAGTGTATCGCGTTGTAATTCCTGCCTTTTTCTCTAAAACTCTCTCTCTCTCTCTCTCTCTCTCTCTCTCTCTCTCTCTCTCTCTCTCTCTCTCTCTCTCTCTCTCTCTCTCTCTCTCCACCCGTAGGCGTGTGTAGGTATAGTCCTTGGCTCTCTGGTGGGTAATAAAATGTTTTCTCAATGACCATGACATTTGGTACGTCCAGCGCATTTAGAAGGAACAAAATATTTTATCTTTTGTGGACCTAAATGCATCTGTTGTTCTCTCAGTCTGGTTACAAAGGGAATGCTATAAACAGTAATCACTTGGAAAAAGAACTATAGTACACCAGAAGATTTAGACAAATAAAGTGTGTCGTCTTTCTTTTGACTAGACAATGCATCTGAAATGCAGATAATGTATTAAGCTAGTTGCGCTGTCCTTTGGCTATCTAATAACAGTTGCTTCATCCAAGTAAGAAGATTTTTTAGGAAAGTACAAGTGTAAATAATCTGTTGAAATTAAATTCAATGAATATTGAAAGAATAGTAGTTATACTTTCAATCTATTATTATCATAGTTATGATTTTTAGAATAGTTAAACTTAAAGTATATTCAGCGTATTCTAAATGCAGTTATTACAGTAAGAGTCATGAAAGGAAAGATGAGGTTAAGAAGAATATATAGAGCGTTTTGCCCTTGTCTTTAAATTGCTACTATATTTTCAGATCGGACTGTGCTCGTATGAAGCTGACTTTTCGTAAGGAAGGTGTGGCCTTCGTGAAATTAGTGTAGAATCATTCCTTTTCAGTAGTCATTGTAAATTTCTCGTTTGTTTATTTTTGAGATTGCTCAACCGTCGAAATGTATTTCGCTACCTTTTGGTTGCTTGACATTCAACTGAAAAAAAAACTGTTTTCAAGCAGGTCTCATTTAACATTACCGAAACAGTTTCATATTACTTGGCTAAGATTTCTCAATTTATTCCTCTCCACCTCTCTCTACACACACACACACACACACACACAGAGGCACACACATATATTTATATTATATATAATATATATATATATATATATATATATATATATATATATATATATATATATATATATATATATATATATATATATATATAATCAGTAAGCTACAAACGTCCTTGTGGTTTAATAGTGCAGCAGATTGCTGTAAAAATCGTTCAGATAGTGAAACAAGCATGAAATTTGGCACAAACATTCCTAAGACTACGCTCTCTTAGAAAAGGGCGCTGGCCACCTGAAAATCCAAGATGGCGGCTATTTTTCAAAATGGCCGCCATCTACGTTGAGATTCACTGGTTTGGGAGCATCTATTGGATGGAATATGCCAGTTTTTTTTTTTAAACCTCGACTTTTAGGTTATAAAAATGTTCCATACCACACATTTTATTGAAAACCCTTACTAAATGAATTGTAACCAAGATGGCGTACAAAATGGTTGCCATAAAAGTTTTTTTTCTATCCACAGCGCTAGCAGACATAGAGACCAACTGTTTTTATTTAATGGTATATTCATGTGATCAGACAGTTTAACTAATATGCTATTTTCAACTGAAATAGTAATGGTATGGTCACATACAACATTGTGTCTAAGACTGTAACCATAAAAAGAAAAGAAGAGAAATACGGACTAAACGCAACCAATCTATGTATAGGTCTCTCAACCTACACCTTTGAAAAATTCGAGGATAAGAAGGTAGGCATAGCATGACACGTTGGATGCTCAAGCTAGATTATCTACTGAAGAGAGGGCAATATTTATCTAGACTTCACATTTGCAAGTGCACAGAGCTGTGCAGGAAGACCCAGCTTGTAGCACTTGCACCTTTTCCTGACAGCCTGCTTTGCATCCACATTTGGTAAGCTGTTGGCAACTCTTGGCTAAGGGCGAGTTGGTTGTCCAGAGGACTTGCCATGCTTCACCAGACTTTTGCCATCCCCACTCAGCAGGGTTCTCTGGCTGTGGCTGACACTGGGTGGCCTGCCCCACACACAACCAGCCTGGTACGCAGCACGCTTGGTGTGTTGGAGGAGAGCTCCTGGTTGGTGGAATGGCCTCATATGCCCTTTGTTTTCTGGCAAACATATCAAGTCTAGCCTCATCCACAGTGCCAGCAGTGCTGGATCTTTCATACATAAGTAGGACAAACCTCTCCAGGACCTTCAGGTCACTCTCTTCCACTCTGAGAGGGTAGTGACTCAGTTTGGAGAACACAGTGGAGGCCTCTGGAAAGATGTTCCATGTCTGCCAGGCGGTCTTCTTGCCCTTGCTCCGAAGGCTGACACTGTATCACAGCCTGTGAACGCATGGAAGAAGAGCATGCCATTCACCTTCTCCTGGCCCAGAGAGTTGCACAGGTCATGCACAGCAATCCAGCGCAGGCTCTGGCCTTGGCCAAAATGCCACCCATAGCTTCTCTAGCCCTAGATTGTGGAGAGTGGAGAAAGCACTGACTGCAACGACAAGAACATCTGTGTCATTTGCTTTAACCGTGATGGTCTTGGCTCCATGTTCTGTGGCATATATTTGGCATGGAGAAAGATGCGGGTGTCAGCTTCCTCATGAGAGCACTTTTCCAGTCCCTGAAGACTAGCCTCATGAGTGCTGAGGACAGCAGACCCTTTCGTGGCAATGACAACATTTGTGGCAGACATCTGGGCAACTTTGTCTGCCAGGAACTGGAACAACTCTGTCTTGTTGGCATCGTGTCTTAGGAAATTGCGCCAGTTGGATGGAATTGTGTTCTTGTCTGTCACCTTGCGCCTTCCTCCTGACCACGTTGGAGCCTGGTCTCAGCTTTGAGGCTGGATGTATTGTATACATCAAATACAAGATGTGATGATGTGTACTTGCTGCTATAGGATTGTATCACAGGCAAGAAGTCGCAAAGTGCATAGCCCTCAAAGGTCTTTTTCTTTCTTTGGTGGCAAGGCATGGACCAAAGCTGATCCATCTACAATGAGGACATCAGTCTTTGGTTCTTTGTCTTCAGTGTAACATGACTCTCCAGGACCGAGGTCAGCAGACACCAAGCGGATGATCTCTGGGCCAGCCACCATCCATCTTCTGAGTGCTGACGGATCTTCAGTCAGCCCAATGGCTCCGCCATCAGCCTTTATAAAGGCATTGGTCTGCTCATGAGCTTGGTCAAGAGCCATTGCTGAGAACTGGCGACTGGTCTTGTGCACAACAAAGTTGCCAGCCTTGAACTCCTTGTGTGCAACTCTGGGTGTGAACTCTCTAGGGTAAGCATGTCCCTGAGGTGAATAGGCAGCCAACGAGCATAGTTTGTATTATTGTTGGAAAAGAAGTAGGGTATCAGCTCATGCAATGCCTGGCAGTAGAGGACAAAATTGGCCTCACGGAAGGACCTGATCAGTAGGAATATCACAAGTTCCATAGACAACACCATGTGCCAGAAGTGGAACTGTGGACTCTGCTGTCTTCGAAGGTCACACCACTCCTCAAACTCTAATGCCTGCTCATTGTTGTTTGCTTTCTCAGCACAGTAGTCAGTGTATGCTGTCCTCAGGAGTTTGTACAAACTAGAGGCTGTAACCTGGTGCATCTGCCGTGTCCTGGTTACACTTGCAGCTGACAGGAAGGATTCTGCAGTTCCAGATGAAGCAACTCCTGCCTCCACCAGAGCTCTCCCGGCTGGCACATCCTGTCTATTCAGGTGCGGCTATCTAACTATAGCTGGTCTGGGGCTGTTAGAAAGCATTTGGGACACTAAACTAAACTATACTACAACTACTAGTCTAAGACTACAGGATTAGTAAGCTGGATTAGCTGGCACTGAACCCCATGCTGAGTTACACAGCAGTGATGTCACCAGTGTGCCCTGGTTGTGTGCAGACATACACTCTTTTACATTTTATTAATTTTCCTTCAAAATTGATGAGTTATTCGAAAGAGATGGCCTCATTAGGATCTAAAACCACAGAAACCAAGATCCATGCTTAAAACGATAATTGTTGAACGGGCATTATTTCTCATTATAATTATTGTTTCTACCTTTTCTTGGCAGCCATATAGCCCCCATATTTAAAGGTAAACTGTACTGGGAAGCTACAGAAACATAATATTCACAAGAAATAGTATGGAAGAGCTTTACCATATTGCTAGAAGCAAATACATGCCATTCTAGTGAAAAATTAGCCAAAATCTGTCGATACTGGCCGCCATCTTGGAATTTGGCCGCCATATTAATTTTTTTTGCGTGGCCAGCGCCCTTTTCTGATAGAGGGAACTTTAAAGAGCACTTGTGCAAAATTTCATGCTTGTTTCACTATCTGAACGATTCTTATGAAATATGCAATTATCTGCTGCACTATAAGGCGTCCACTGTAGTCCTGAGTTCTTGTCCTTCGCTGGTTCAAGCCCACGGGACGACGAACTTATTATCAACTAAAAAATTCCCCCTCGGTAACATATATGAAAATATATTATTTTCGAGGTAGAGCGAATTGGATATTAAAGGACGTTTGTAGCTTACTGATCGTATATGAATCACGGTGATGTGATAAAAGTCATAGATATATATATATATATATATATATATATATATATATATATATATATATATATATATATATATATATATGTGTGTGTGTGTGTGTGTGTGTGTGTGTGTGTGTGTGTGTGATGTGTCTGTAGAGAGATGGAGAGGCATAAACTGAGAAATCTTAGCCAAATAATATGGAACTATATTATATATATATATGTATATATATATATATATATACACACACACACACATATATATATATATATATATATATATATATATATATATATATATATATATATATATATATATATATATATATATAAGCGTATTACAAGATATAGTAAGATAAACAGGCAGCAAAATCTTAAAATATAGCGATACAAATATAAATGTTTGTTGTCAAAAATGAGTAGAAATCAGAGGGGGTAGACAGGTTCCTGAAGTCTAAGAACACAGCAATTCAACAGACATTTCATTATTACAAAGAGAGGGTTCGTCTCATAGGGTATCACGGGCAAAAAAGTGATGAAATCACAAAAGGGGCAGCAAAGCCCAGCCACAAGAGACAGATATGGAGGTCAGGGGATACAAAAGAAGGGGTGGGGTTAGGAGTCTTTTCTCAATCAGTATAGAAAGCGAGTGCCATTATAATACGTACAACGCTAGCCATGCCTGACGAGAAATATAGCAAATGTTTCCACTCAGAAACGCGATAATATAAACGCAGAGCTTTCTTTGTGGGTAACATCTTTTTGGCTTTTTTTCTTCTTTTTTATTCCTTGTCGTCGAGAATAATACGGACGAAGTCATTCCGATTGTTGCTGTTGCTGTTGCGGAGACTTGAATAATGTTCAGCAAAATCCTGGGCCGGGTCAGTGTTGGGTGGTACTGGATTCAGGCGCTCTTGCATAATTCCACATCACCACCCCTGGTTCGTCCAAACAGAAGACTATCTAGTATGCATATTAGAAAGACACTCACTTTCTATACTGATTGACAAAAGACTCCTACTTCTGCTTGTCGCTTTCATCATAATTTATCAGATTGCCCCACCCCTTCCTTTGTATCTTCTGACCTCCATATCTGTCGCTTGTGGCTGGGTTTTACTTACCTTTTGTGATTTCAGCACTTTTTTGCGCGTGATTTCAGTCCTTTTTAGCAATGGCAACGCCCTAGATCAGTGATTCTCAACCGGGGTCCATATAACCTTACTGGGGGTCCACACACACAAAAAGTAATGAATTGGGGGTCCACGGTGATATTTTAGTGGTCCATAGAGCAATTCTACTTCAGAACGGTTGTTATTACTGAGAATGGGATTTCTACAGTAATCTACGCCATATTAAAATACTAAAAGTAGAAATATTCATGTAACTTTGAATTTTTTTGGCAATCAAGTAGAAGAAAAGAGCCTGACATTTTACAGTGGCAAGAACAAACGGAGGTGAAAATCACCCATCTTTTCTCAGGTAGCAGCCAGCGACCTTAGATATTTGTTTTCCTGATGAATATTTACCTTCTCTCTCTCTCTCTCTCTCTCTCTCTCTCTCTCTCTCTCTCTCTCTCTCTCACTGACAAAGTTCAAAGAGAGACTGTAATCTATCTATTTTACCTTGAGGGTTGAAGGGACTCAGAACCAAAAAGGTGCATTTGCTGTAGCCCTAATTGTCCCACTAATCTCCCCTGGGTTTCATAAACCTATGGGTGAAGAGGATATGCCTTGCTTTGCCTGGAAGGCAGTTTTCATGCTTCATAAAGTTCATAATTGGATTCAAACTATTTTTCCTTCAGATTTTCCATCCTAACTCTAGTTATGAATAACTAATATAAAAGAACGATGATTTTAGGCTTTTGTATTGATATTTGAGATTCTCAATTATGAAATGTGATGCAATAAACTTTTTTTTTTGTTTATTTTTGTGGTACTGTATTCTGAGAAGAGGAGGAAAAAAAATCCAGTAGAATACTTTAGAAAACTCCATTATGATTTCCAAACAAGAAAAACAGTGACTCATGTGTTTAACAACCAAGTAACTAAAATGAATGATGGTTTACTGGCATCTTATGAAATTAGCAAGATAATAGCAAAGGCTGGGAAACCCCATAATATTGGTGAAACAGTAATTTAAGCCAGCTTGGTCCGTTATAATTTCATCATTTATGAAACAAAATGCAAGCGAAATTACTAATTCTATCCCTTTAAGCAACTCATCTGTGTAGCGACGCACTGATGAAATGGCGGAAGATGTAGAGAAACAATTAATAGCTAATTTTCAAGTAAAACAGTTTGTCCTTCAACTTGATGAATCTGCCTTAAGAGATACTGAAGTAATTTTATTAACATGTGCGAGATTTATAGATGATCAAGGACCCATTTCGACAATGCTCTTTGCCAGAAGTCTTAGGACAGATACAGAAGGTGAAACATTTTTTAATGAAGTTGTTACTTATTTCAAGGAAAGCAATATTCCACTAAAAAATATAATTGCATGTGCTACTGATGGTGCACCATCCATGACTGGCAGATGCAAGGTTTTTTTTTACACTCTTGAAAAAGATTGTCCCCGAAGTATTTTGCATCCGCTGCGTGATACACCGTCAACACTTAGCTGCAAAGCAACTGGGCAGACGTCTGCATGATGCCCTTAGTGTTGTGATAAAAGTGATTAACCATTATTAAATCAAATTCTCTTCGAGGTCGCCTCTTCCGCGAATTCTGCAGAGAAAATGGAGAAGAGTTTGCACGCCTTGCAATGCATACTGAGGTGAAGTGGTTATCAAAGGAGAATGGTTTTCATCGTTTTATTGCACTTTGAGACTTTATTGCCTTATTTCTGGCTAACACACAGCTTGGAGAACAACAGCTTACAACTAAATGTGATGTATTTTACTTATCAGATATATCTGAAAAAACCAGTTTACTTAATAAACAGCTCCAAGGAAAAATTCTGATCTCATAATATCCAGTAAAGGTGCTATTACTGCTTTTCTGAGAAAACTACAGCTGTACGAAATTAATATCAGACGTCGTGCATTTGAACAGTTTCCTTGTTTGACCTCGATTAGCAGCAGCTTGTACGATGATGAACTTGCATTGTATGGTCAATGTTTGGAAAATTTGCATGGAAATATGCAAGCTCGGTTTAGTGACCTACTCATGACGGATATACCAACTTGGGTGGCAATTCCTTTGAAGTTAATGCTGCCGATGTAGACATTTCTTTACAGGAGACCCTCATTGAATTACAAAGTGATGAAATATTGCATGCAAAATTCAAGGATGGGAAGCATAATGTATGGGAAACAAAATATGACACTGGGATAAAGCACAGCTCCACGTTATAGCTTTTCCATCATCTTACCTGGTTGAATCAGGATTTAGTCGCGTTTTTCACTTATTATCAGAAGCTCGTAATAGATTCGACATTGTGAAAAAAGGTGATCTTCGACTGTCATTGACATCGATGGAGCCGAGCATAAAAAACTCGCTGCGCAGCATCAGCAACAGGGGGTCTCACTGAATAAATCTGCAATTTTTCCTTAATTACTTACTTATCTTAAATGGTTTATTATGAATTATTTACTAGTGTACATAAATGCTCTGTAGAATTTAATTGTTGAATAAGTTTATTTGTATTAAATTAGTTTTCCTTCAAAATAAATCATAAACATTTACTATTTCTTTAATTTTTTATACAATTCCTTTACTTCCTTATCAGTGAAAAATAGAATAAGCCTTTTTTCGTGGAATGGCTATGATCCACCAAAAAAAATTAAGAGGAAAAGGGGTCCATGGGTAAAAAAAGGTTGAGAGGCACTGCCCTAAACCGAGAAAAAATGTGGTAACAAAGGAATGGGGGTTATAATTTGCTAGACATAGTTTTCTTAGATCTATGTGGCTTCTCCGTGTTTATGGTCAGCTTAGCTCATTTGATGCATAATTACACAATTTATATACTATATATATATATATATATATATATATATATATATATATATATATATATATATATATATATATATATATATATTATAAATATATATATATATATATATATATATATATATATATTTATAAATACGCAGGCTGCTGCCTCGATAATCAATTTAATACTCTAGTTCAAACCAAGAACCATTGGTTCAGTCAGCATCCAGACATTTTGATTTGTATATGTGAGTCTAGAAAGTTGTTAGCTAGCCATGTCTGACCTACACACACACACCTATCGCCTGGGATGACTCGGATCCTACCTGCTAGGTAGATGAAGTGGAGGCCATCTTTGACCAGTACCAGCCAACACTCGAAGAAAAGGCCTTGATCCTATCTAAGAACATGCTGGGCATGGGAAAAGACGCCTTCCACACTCTGGAGAATGGAAAAAAAAAATGAGACCTCACTGAAGTAAGGAGAGCCTGCGCTGTAGCTTACAATCTCAGCCCCGAAAATTGGCGTCAGTGTTGGCATGGTCTCCCCAAAGCTGCTAGTCAAACCTGGTTCGACTGGTTCTTCAAGAAGGACTCAGCCTGTGCCAACTGGCTAGAGTCCATGGGGTGTACAGAGTTTGAAGATATGTTAGGTCCCTCACCTGCCCACCCCCTACCACATCCCCTGAACACCAAAAATTGATATCTGGATCTCCGGAACGGCTAAATGGATTTCGATAAAATTTGCCATAATTAAAGACCTTAGTGGGAAAATTCTAAAGTCAAAGCTTCATCCCATGTGGTTGATTATTTCCAGAGTTATAAAGGGCCAAAGTCAGGGATTTTGTGTACTCCGGGTCGCTGGGCTTTACTACCTGCCAACTACTGTGCGGGTTGATATGTATATGTATATATATATATATATATATATATATATATATATATATATATATATATATATATATATATATATATATATATATATGTGTGTGTGTGTTTATGTATGTGTGATATATATATATATATATATATATATATATATATATATATATATATATATATATATATATATATATATATATATATATATATATATATATATATATATATATATATATATATATATATATATATATATATATATATATATATATATATATATATATATATATATATATATATATATATATTATATATATTATGGATTTAGACAGGAATGTGAATGTTGTTTTGAACAGCTGATTCAGCTGTCTCACTAATGCATCTGGTGTGTGCTTAGCAAATGGCTTTTGGGATTGCATCAGCTATTTGTTCATCTGAAGACAGAACGGAAATTCTTTTGCTTATCATAAATTCAGATTCATCACCTCACGAACGTTCTCCTCGTATGAACAGTATCACAAGATGTGAAGATGTGATCGATTGCTTGTTCAAGGGGATTGAATCGAGATTTACGAGCAAGGGAGGTTGGAGTGAGAGCATTTAGTAAGAAGTAAATAAGATGTGACAGGGGACTCAAAGCGAGGATGCTGAAATCGCGTTCAGACAACTCTTACCACGTTAGTAAATTCTAGCACCAGACTAGAGTGAAGCTACAGCTCGAGATGTGGTATAGCGAGTTTGCCATCATTCAAGTGGTTCCAAAAAGTCCCCCTTGTTTCACACGGGACCTATTTTTACGAGTAACGTGGGGGCCGGGGGGAGTTAATTAGCTTACCTTTTTACTTATTGGCCTTGTGTAAAGGGCCTCCGTTGCTTTGTAAACTCATGAGGGAGTCAAAATAATTACTGGATGGAAGCATAAAGCAGACTAAGAAAACAAATTAACTAGTTTATTTACAAAATGCGTGTAAATGCAAGTGAATGATTTACAGGGGAAATTAAATGGGCTTAATTGCAAGCTAATTCAGCAGGCCCTTCCTGGAGAGCGAGAATGCAGGACTCGTGCGATGGAACAGAGTAAATGGCAGCATAGCTTCACAAATACCTCTCTGCAAAATGGAAAAATGCCAAGATTAATGCTACTGAACATGCGCAAAGGTAAAAATACTTTAATTGGCCTATGTTAGCTGAAGGCTAAGGGATGGACTTGATAATTAGCGAGGAACTCAAGGGAGTTTCCAGCGCCTCAAAAATGACACCTGGGTCTTGTATCCAGTCAATCACAAATCTTACTTCAAGGAAGGTTTTACGCTATTCAAAACTTAACCAATAACGAGAAGGGATGATGGAAAAGATTACCTGTTCAAGGGGATTGAACTGAGACTTAAGAGCAAGGGAGATTGGAGGGAGGGAACTTAGTAAGAAGTAAGATGTGACAGGGCTCAAATCGGGGAGGCCAAAATCGGGTTCAAACAACTCTTACCGCTAGAGCGAAGCTGCAGACTCTGAAGATATGGTATATTGAGATTGCTGTCCTTCAAGCGGTTCCATAAAGTCTACTTGTATCACTTGGGACCTACGACATGGTCCTTTGTCTCGAGGAGAGAGCTAGTTATACAGAAGTCTTTTTAAGGTGAAGGTTAAGGAGCTAAGGTTGTCTCTTTCCGGCCAACAGCCTCACATGCCCCCGCTTACCTGGGCAGCAGTAGTTGCCAGCTAGAGTTTATCTGAAAGAATTCAACCTCTACAGTACAAAGTGGGACAAAAGGGCAAATTTGGGGTTGGAAATTAGCTACCTGGGACCCTTCAGGTCAGGGTAAAATAAAAGCAAGATGAACTAAATGTCTAGTTCTTTCCCAAAGTGGGAAGACCTATTAATTAAATCAGTGAGCCTGAGAATAATTATTACAGCTCCTCATTTAAGTAGAAATTCCAGGCCCTTACGGGTCGGAAATTCTGCAGGCGGGGACTGCTGCTGTAATTCCAAAATGTCAAATCTGACCCCTTAATATAAAAATTAAGATTTTAACAACTAACTTACCAGTGCCATTGATGAGTCTTTTTTCATTCCTAGAGGAGGATTGCATTAGCTTTACCTTGGTTAACACTTAAGGTTTAATTTGAGAAAGCATGCATTAAAAGGATTGTGGCAGAATAGAATTAAGCACTACATTTTGGCAATAGAGTAGGTTAATGATTTAAATTAGATTCATTAAAACGTGCAATTATACATAAGCACAGAATAATGCAAGATACGAGAATATGAGTAATAAAAATGGAGCCAGGACATGTTTTCCACTGTGCTGGAGAGCAGTCTGAGCTAACTGCAAAATAAAGTTTCTCAATACAACCCATTATTACAGTTATGGGTCAGGAGACAACCTAGGCACATGTCTCTGGACAAGGTGCCAATATTGCTCAATTAAGATAAGGCACTGTAATACATATATGGCACAAGCGTCATGAGAACGCAGTGGCTCTGTTAACTATGTAAATGGTTCAAGATAAGTAACACGAATGAAAGAATGGGGCCATGATGGGTCCTCAGGTTGCGAGGCTGAGAATCCATCCTGACCCAAATTAACTTACTGACTAAGGCTATGAGGAATATATACATGGCACTGTGCTTTGGCACCAGCGCTGAGAGAGTACCTATGTTCTGTTAGTGTTCGTGTTTTAAGCGCTTGACCTTCTGGCTGTAGCGCTGGAGGCTTAACCCCTTGATGAGGGTAGCTTTCCAGTTACTTCTGGGAACCGCTGAGTTGTTGAGCTGAGACGATGATGTTTCCTCAAAAGGATGGTGTGTTCAATCTCTGTCATATGTTCCTCAGTATTCTGAGCAAGATCTCCCACTGTAGATACCACAGAATTGAAGGCATCCTGGGGAATTTGAGAGAGGGCATCAGGATGAGCGCCTGGCATTGCCTGTACATTTATTGCAGACATGCTTGGAGTTACCATTGCTATATGCTGCTTGGGGTTCAAGCCCAGATCAGCCACTGGCTGGGACTTGGATGGAAGGCTTGTTTGGGATAGGTTGTTGCTAAGGGGTGCCATCTTTCTACTGATTACTAGAGGCACACACTTGCCTGCTAGAGGTACCACAGGGGAGGCGATCATCTGTAGAGTGGCTAGCACAGACTCTGGCATGGTAGGTGCCACTTCATTGAGAGGTAGATCGAGCTTTGTTGCTGGAAGAGGGCCTGCTGGCTCGAAGAAGGGTTTCGTGACTGTCACAGCAATTTCAGTTGGACCTATGGAAATTATTCCTGGCTCTGCTTCTGCTAATGTGGCTTCTTGCTTGGATATTGAAGGGGGAACCAGTGAGGGAAGGTGGAGAGGTGCCTTCAAGATCTAAACTAGACATAGTTTGGGATTTTCCTTTGATGGGTGGAGCAGACACTATGTCAGCCACTACCTTGACTACTGCGACAACTGGGGCAGCGGCAGTGCCATCCATCCCTCCCAACTTTCATTGCAGTTCCTGGATTTCTGCAACCAACTTAGAACATCGGTAATCATTCACCAGAGACTTCTCTTCTGGGGACTTGGATGGAGAAGCAGAGGTGGCTCTAGATGCAAGCGGCTCATAAGTAGCTTGGGTTACATCAGGCACAGGTTGTGAGGCCGTGCCAGGGGTCAAGAGGAGAGCTGGAGTTGGATCTCTTGAAGGGGAATTGGAAGAGGGTTCGGGCTCTGACCCTGTGGCAGGCACAGGTCTTGGCACTGGCTCTAGGCTAGACACTAGCTTGTTTGCTGGAGGTGCAGGCGGTGCGGGTGTTGGCCTTGGTTCTTCGTCTGACCAGGGCATATTGATCCAGCTGAAATCTATTTTATCCGGCTGTGGAGGCGGTCCGGTCTATGGACGGTAACCCGTCAGGAGGTCATGGCCTAGGATGAAGATGTAAAATTCATGAATTCTCTCCATCACTCCTAGGCCGCACTGCTTTATTATGTGGCTAGTTGTTCCGTGGGGCGTTTTCACTGTTAGGGGGATGGTGGGAATAGTATAGGTGATGCCATCCACTCACAAAGGTGATTTGTTTTGTCCTTTCTGACTTAGGCACCATCAGGTAGTGCATGCTGCCAATAAGCACAGAGAGAATCATCATCAGAGAGCGGCATGGTGAGCTCTACTTGTTATTGCGTGTTGCAGTGAGTCACCTATACAAGAGACTAATGGATTTGGATGGAGATGTAACGGACTTAGTTGGAAACTGGGTTGAATTCTTGGAATGCCCGCGCATGCTACATAAAGTGCAGAACTTCCACAACCACCTCTTAGCAGGAGCCCAACCCTTGGGTTGCAGCTCTGGGGCAGGTGTAGGTGGTGGCACTGGGTCTGGAGGATGGCCAGGATAAGACACCGGCTGGGTTTGCCCGTAGGCTTGGCACACATGGCAATAGGCCTTACTGAAATCTCTTTCGGAGGGATGCTTCGGAAGGGCTCCCCTTTGGCTTGGCTCCAGGGGTGTCTTTCTAGCCATCCGGTTAGCATCATGTTTAAATATTCTTGTAAACTGTACCCAGTATAGCATGCTTTCCATCCACACCTCTCATAGGCAGCAGCTGCCTCTTTATAGGTGGCCATTTTGCTGATTTGCTAAGGGATAGATACTGCAACTGATCAAGTCGAACAGCGATCTTAGATGATTTGGGTTGAGGATGGGCTAGCTGTACAAAAAGTTGCATGGAAGGAAAGGCATTGCAGCCTCGAGGCTGTGCAGTGTAGGCACAGGTGAATGAATAATGAGGGACTGTGCAAGCAAGTTGCACAGAATGAAAAATTGGTACTCTGGCCTGTGTGGAGTGTATAAAAAAAATAAGGAGTGTGCCTGTAGAAGGCGCCGCTTGTAAATGGGAGAGTACCTTTGAGGTTACTATGAATGGCAGTGTACCTGGTATAGGTGGGTAACTGGGCACTCATGTGCATGGCTGTTCCGAAGAACGTTATGTGGTTCCTGAAGGATGGAAAATGGGTTGGCTGCACAAGCCAATGGAGTGGAAGGAAATGGCATTTGGGCTGGTGCAACATAGGCACAAAACTTGGCAGTATCATTAAGGCAGTAATTCTGGTGAGCACCAACAAGTACTGCGAAAGATGTCCCTAGAGAAAGGTGGCACTTGTAGCTGTGAGTGCCCTTGTGGAAAAGGTGGCACTGGAAGCGGTCCTTAGGAGCGGTGATGACGGTACGCACGGACACAGAGGTAACAAATGGTGCGAGTTGTGGGGAAGGACACACTAAGTCATTGGCATGCAGTGCACAGCAGCACAGGTGCAGGGTGTGTGTGGGAACACAAGAATTGCGATGGGCACTGATGTACAGGTGAGTTCTGAAGAACTAGTGGCTTGTTCACAGAACAAGGGATAACATGCACACGGGTGATACTGGCTATAGTGTAGAGGTTATTGATTCGGAAGAATGGAGATATGACATACTACGTAGTTAGCATGCAGGTGTGGGCGAGTTCCTAAGAACTAAATATGTGGCACTCTCTGGAATTGGGCTTGTAGGTGCAGATAGGCTTGGCAGCACCTGTGCAAGCTGTGTATGGAAACACTAAGTTTGCAAAGGCACAAAATGTGTAGAATGGTTCACGAAGAACAGTTGACTGTTAAGAAGAACAGTATGCTTATTCACGAAGAACAGGACATTACATGCATGCGGACGGGGCCAGCTATAGTGCAAAGGTTAAGGTTTGTTCCCAAAGAACAATTAAGTGCAACATGCCCACGGACATAGCGGTAATACATGGGTCAGAGGTTGGGTTCATAAAGAAAAGGTAGGTGCAACATGCCCCCAGACACAGTGGTAACATGTGGGTCTGAGGTTGGGTTTATAAAGAACAATTAGGCACAACATGCCCACGGACACAGCAGTAACACATGGGTCAGCGGTTGGGTTCCGAAAAATGAATTGCTTGTTCAAAGTACTGGTTAAAAGTTAACTGTACACAGTGCAATAAATGGCACAGGTGCAGGCTTTGGTACATATGTGCAAAGGGGTTCTGAAGAACTGTAAATAATTAGCAGAGCATGTATGTGCTGAGTTTGTTATTTGGTGTACAAGGCTGTTAATGAATTTGCATAGGCAAAGAAACATATATAGGACCTAGGCCGAAAGAAAATAGCTGCCTTGTATGTATAGGGTTTGCTTTACTTGAAGCAGTAATTAGATTCACTTGCCCAAGGCGTAGCAGAAAATCAGCACTCATGGGACAGTGGCTTGTAATGATGCAATAATATAACAAAATTAATAAAACATACTTCACAGTTCTTTGGATTTTTAAAAAGATGTGGTGCATTATTTAGTAAAGAGAAGTTACACAAAGATGAATCATTTCTCTCAAATAGAAAATATTAGAATGCAGCGGTGAATTACTTAAGAGATGATTCCTTGTCTCAAATAAGATTTAATAATGAAATAATTGCTGTCCCTCCTTCACAGGGTAAGATATCACTACATTTTAAGTAAAAGAAAATAGCTAATTGCAAATGGAAGTTGCTGACATCCTTCTTGCAAGTTAATAGTTAAAAGGAGTTTAAAAGAAGGATTCGCTTGCAGTTACAATTATTTCAGAAAGGCCTTTAGAGTACAATTGATATGAAGAATAACTCGATTAATTAATTACAACTCTTGTGCGAGGAGTAAAACAATGTTGCAAATGGCCGCAAATGTTTTGACAGGCCACTGGTATGGATGGAGTACTTCTGCCCTCCAATAATAGCAAATTCACATGGGCGAGAATCAGCTGAGTGACACGTGAGATGAAGTAGCAAGTAGACAATGCATGCAAACCTTCTCAGGCCAATTGGCCGAATGAATGAGCAACTCACCCCTTAAACAATGAGATAAAATAAAACGTCTGGTTATTCTTCTGTGTAAATGATGCACAGACAAATTTATAAATTAAGTACACATTGTAAATTACTGGAACAATAAGAAACTAGGAATTTTAACCGTGGTATTCTGAGTGAATGTTTTCAGCAGTTGGCTGAGAACAGTGCAAGAGGCAGGCTGCCAATACACTACTTTTACTTTTGGTTGGCACGAATTGAAAGCCCGCCAGATTAAATACCCAGGATTCTGAAATGCGGTAATGCGCTCTCTTATAAACGGCCAAGATGGCGGCCACATGGGTTCAAATGACTTTGAAAAATTCACAAAAATGGTGAAAATTAATCCAAAAATATGCGATTCACTAGGCTATGCTATCTGGTTTTCTCTAGCTAGAATCTTACTCAGTAACATAAAAAAGGGAGAACTGCACACTTCTTCCTTCAATGTTTCATTGTTCTGACTGTATCGCAAAACTAACTAACACCTAATTATCTATCAAGGGCTAAATAATCATGCAAGTGCCTAGAACATGCGAGGATGATCTTAACAAGCTAACACAAACACATGCACAACTAGCTGGATTTCCCTACTTACTCACAAACGGCCTTCAATGGAATGTGGCTTTGCCCTAACATGTGACCAAAATGGCGTCTGGCTCAAACATGCAGCCTTAATTTCACGTTTATACATGCATGAACCCTACTTGTTTTGTAAAACGTAAAGCAACTGTAAGGTACATGCTTTCTTGAAAATTTATAAATTTACCACAGTGGGAAAACCATTAACCTCGTATTTACGCCTAGCCTAAGTCACGATCATAAGCCAAACACATGTCTACCCAAAACATTTTCATTTGGCGTGATGATTTAGCTCGCTACGATGCGAGAATTAAATTCCTGATTTGAGTTCGTGAGTTCCCAGTCGAGAATTATGAATGTACATACACTGTTTTCGAAAATAAATACTTACAGCTGTGTTGTACACTGTTCCAAAGCTGTTTGCCAAAAAGAATTTACTTTAAAAGGTTAGTTTCAAATCCATGAGAATTTTGGGAATTAATTACAGGTAGTCACAAAATTCTAAGAAAATTGGTAAAGGTCACCATTTTTACGACCAACGGGGTGGGGGGGGGAAGTTAAGTAGCTTATCTTGTTGCTTATTGTCTTTGTGCAAAGGGCTTCCATTACTCTGTAAACTCAAGAGGAAAAGCAGACTAAGAGAACAAATTAACTACTTTATTTACAAACTACATGTAAACGCATATCAATGATTCACAGGGTAAATTAAATGAGTTTAATTGCAAGCTAATTCAGGAGGGCAAAAATGCAGGTCTCATGCAATGGAACAGAGTAAACAGCAATACAGCTTCACAAACAATGGAGAGATGCCAAGATTGATGCTATTGAACATGTATAAGAGTAAAAATACTTCAGATGGCCTATGTTAGCTGAAGGTTAAGGGATGGACTTGATAATTAGCAATGAACTTAAGGCAGTTTACAGCAACTTCAAAATGACGCCTGGGTCATTTATCCAATTAATCACAAATCTTACTTCAAGGAAGGTTTTATGTTATTCAAAATTTAACCAATGATGAGAAGGGACGATGGAAAAGATTACATGTTCAAAGGGGATTGAACTGAGACTTAAGAGCAAGGGAGATTGGAGGGAGAGAACTTAGTAAGAAGCAAGATGTGACGGGGGCTCAAAGCGTGGAGGCCAAAATCGGCTTCAGACAACTCTTACCATGTTAATAAATTCTAGAACCAAACTAGAGCTAAGCTGCAGACTCTGAAGATATGGCATAGCGAGATTGCTTTCCTTCAAGTGGTTCGAAAAAGTCCCCTTGTATCACTTGGGACCTACGACATGGTCCTTTGTCTCCAGAGACAAGGAGAGGGCTAGTTAGTCAGACATCTTTTTAAGATGAAGGTTAAGAAGCTAAGGTTGTCTCTTTCTGGCCAGCAGCCTCACATGCCCCTGCTTTACCTGGGCGGCAGTAGTTGCCAGCTAGAGTTTATCTGAAAGAATTCGACCTCTGCAGTACAAAGTGGGAAAAAGGGCAAATTTGGGGTCATAAATTAATGATCTGGGACCCTTCAGGTCATGGTAAAATGAAAGCAAGATGAACTAGATGTCTGGTTTTTTCCCAAAGCGGGAAGACTTAATAATTAAGGCAGTGAGCCTGAGAATATTTTTACAATATATATATATATATATATATATATATATATATATATATATATATATATATATATATATATATATATATACATATATATATATATATATATATATATATATATATATATATATATATATATATATATTTCATATATATATATATATATATATATATATATATAGGCTCCATATATATATATGTGTGTGTGTGTGTGTGTGTGTGTGTCAGAATGGAACGTCAAACGTCTATACATGAACTAAAGGACAATGAAAAAATCAGCAGAGATAATATTTTAAACAAATGCCCAAAACGGGGGGGATTTTCAATGCTTACTCAAAGGAGGCAGTTAACCCCTAGACTGATAACACAGGAGCCACAAATAACAGCCTGGATGTTTCAGTTATTAAAAAAAAAAAAATGTCATATAAACACTGGAATGTTGATAAAAAAAAAAAGATATAAACATATAAATATATATATATATATATATATATATATATATATATATATATATATATATATATATGCATAAAAACTCTATACGTGAACTAAAGGACAAGGAAAAATCAGCAGAGATAATTTTTAAACAAATGCCCAAAACGGGGGATTTTCAATGCTTACTCAAAGGAGGCAGTTAACCCCTAGACTGATAACACAGGAGCCACAAATAACAGGGATGTTTCAGTTATTAAAAAAAGATATAAACATCCTGTTTAAAAACTTATAGTAATATTTAATTTGTGCATTTGTGCTTGCGAATCATATACCAATGTAGCAAGTTTTATGTAATGTATCCAGTTATATGGTACACACACACACACACACACACATATATATATATATATATATATATATATATATATATATATATATATATATATATATATATATATATATGTGTGTGTGTGTGTGTGTGTGTGTTTGTGTGTGTGTGCACCTTGTGTGTATACACTTGCATATAGAATATTCATCATATATTGGTATGACAAAGTACCCATGCGAATTAAAAGTTATTTCATCAAAGTGATGAAAAGAAATATGCAACAGGCTTAAGCTATAAATTTTTTTCGTGAGTCCTAAAAGAAATTACGAGTTACGCTCAGGAAAATTCGTCATGTGCTGTATTTTAAACTTCCATTAAAGACAAATAAAAGAAAGAAGTAGGATATAAAAATAATAATTGCAAACATAGCGATTTCAAGGTTATCCATGGATCACGTTCGGTCATGTTCCAAGAAGCAAGACACTACTAAGACTGGAGTTCTTGGCAAATGACAACATCGTTCAAGTTCGGACATTTGTTCCTTCGGACCTTCGACTGTAACATCGTTCTGGGCTGTAGACTTCAACAGAGTTTGCTAAGTAATCCTTTTTTCCTCAGGAGTGGCGTATTCCATTCCTCCTTAATTTATCGTAGCGTAATTGGTCCTGTTGTGAAGTTTTTAAGAAAAATCCTTTTATCACGCGACTAGACTACATACAGTTGGCGCTTGAGGTTTTCACTGATTGTTGTCACTTCGTTGGTCAAGTTATAATAAACCCCGGGCTTCTGCAAGGTAACGCTGGAACTTTATTGCTGATTTAGTATATTTGTTCTGGGGATTTTCGAATCTTGCTGTGTGTTACTCTATGAGCACAGGCAATGAGTTTGTTACTCTATGAACACAGGCAATACTCTATGAACACAGGCAATGAGTTTGTTATTTTATGAACACAGGCAATGAGTTTGTTACTCTATGAACACAATCAATGAGTTTTACTCTTGGACACAATGCGTTTTACTCTTGGACACAATCAAAGAGTTTTACTCGTGGACACGATCAATGAGTTATACTCTTGAACACAATTAATGAATTTTACTCTCGTAACAAGCGAAGCTATTTTTCGTCACGGAGAATTGCTTGTTTAACTTTCAACGTGTTTTCTCCTTTCTTTTCGGACGAGGGTCTTGTCGCAGGTGAGGTGCGAGCGAAGTGGCTGGTATCGGTGGGCTGTTACTGGCTTGACGACAGGAGAGCTTGGCCGTCTCTGTCTTATTTCGGCATTGCATTGAAGTATCGATAATTACGACGTTAATGGAGATCGTCTTCGATGTAGTGTGGTATTGTCGTGACCAGGTGTCAGACGTAGCAGCAAAGTTACAGAAGAGCTGGGCTTAAGGACATTTCACGAAGCACCAGTAGCGTTTTACGCGCTTATAACCGAAGAAGAAAGTGAGAGACGAGTGGGAATACTTTGGTGACAATTGGTTATCGTTGGTACGTAGGTTTGTGCAAGCCTACGAGGATTTCTGCACGTGCTACTGCATATTATGTTGTAACTGCCCCACTAAGACTGGTGTACTGTTAGTCATTTGCTTTGCAAATGTTTAGAGAGCTCTCTTGATGAGAGAGGACCATTTTTCCCACTGTGGGAGAAGTGCAAGCTGCATTTGAAGATTCTTGATCTACCCGAAGTTAAGCCTACTTTTCAAGACGTATTTCTCAACAAGATACGTATCTGCATGGTTTGGATGTTATCAAGAAACTAGGACTTGCTATTGTTACTTTGATATATAACAAGTATTCATGTGGGTAATTCTAAGCCGGCTGTCCGCGGTGAGCTAGACTATGGCAATTGACGTTTTCCTATGTTATTTTACTTCCTTTACAAGAATTTAAAGTAATATTTTGTCGGCCGGCTGTAACTAAGCTGTCATTGACCTTTTTAAGACTACGAAGACTTGAATTGCCTAAGGCAGGTAGGTCTAAGCCAGCATTCCGCAGCAATCCCCCACCCTCCATAGCTAATACGGCAAAATTGTAACCAGTAAACACCCCTAAAAATACCAACATAACGTACCCTAGAGGTGTTTTACTGGTTACAATTTTGCGTATTAGCTATGGAGGTGGGGGGGCTTGCGCGAATGCCGGCTTAGACCTACCCTGCGTTAGGTAATTCAAGTCGTGTAGTCTTCAAAGGTCAATTACAGTTTAGTTACAACCGGCCGACAAAATATTACTTTAAATTCTTGTAAAGCAAAAAAATAACATAGAAAAACGCCAATTGCCACAGTCTAGCTCACCGCGACAGCCGGTTAGAATCACCTGTAACATGTGTTCACTAATTGCCTAAGTGTTAGTAGCATTCACGCGCAATCCCCATAATCGAAAATTGTTAATAAAAGCATTTAAAAATTTAACTCTGTTTTGTTTATCCATAAATTTTGCCTTTGTTGTACTGGATTGTCCATGGAACATTAACGGCTATGTTTTATTTAAAAACCGTTTATTGGATAACAAGGCCCGTAACAACTCTTTGAACACAAAATAACATTGAGTTTTCTCTTTGTCTAGCTCACACAACAGCAGAATGAGTTTTTAATTAAGTGTTAGAACACAAATCGATTGAGTTTTTAATCTCTGAACACAAGCAGTTGTTGTTTTTGTCCCTGAACATTAACGGCAGTTTTATTTAAAACCGTTTTTGGATAACAAGGCCCGAACAACTGAACACAAGCAGTTGAATTTTCTCTCTGCAGTGAGTTTTTTCTCTCTGAACACAAGCAGTGAGTTTTTCTCTCTGAACACAAGCAGTGAATTTTCTCTCTGAACACAAGCAGTGAGTTTTTCTCTTTGAACACAAGCAGTGAGTTTCTCTCTGAACACAAGCAGTGAGTTTTTCTCTCTGAACACAAGCAGTGAGTTTTTCTCCCTGAACACGAGCAGTGAGTTTTTCTCTCTGAACACGAGCAGTGAGTTTTTCTCTCTTGAACACAAGCAGTGAGTTTTTCTCTCTTGAACACAAGCAGTGAGTTTTTCTCTCTTGAACACAAGCAGTGAGTTTTTCTCTCTTGAACACAAGCAGTGAGTTTTTCTCTCTTGAACACAAGCAGTGAGCTTTTCTCTTTGAACACAAGCAGTGAACTTTTCTCTTTGAACACAAGCAGTGAGCTTTTCTCTTTGAACACAAGCAGTGAGCTTTTCTCTGAACACGAGCAGTGAGTTTTTCTCTCTGAACACGAGCAGTGAGTTTTTCTCTCTGAACACGAGCAGTGAGTTTTTCTCTCTGAACATGAGCAGTGAGTTTTTCTCTCTGAACACGAGCAGTGAGTTTTTCTCTCTGAACACGAGCAGTGAGTTTTTCTCTCTTGAACACAAGCAGTGAGTTTTTCTCTCTTGAACACAAGCAGTGAGTTTTTCTCTCTGAACACAAGCAGTGAGGTTTTTCTCTCTGAACACAAGCAGTGAGTTTTTCTCTTTGAACACAAGCAGTGAGTTTTTCTCTTTGAACACAAGCAGTGAGTTTTTCTCTCTGAACGCAAGCAGTGAGTTTTTCTCTCTGAACACAAGCAGTGAGTTTTTCTCTTTGAACACAAGCAGTGAGTTTTCTCTTTGAACACAAGCAGTGAGTTTTTCTCTCTGAACACAAACAGTGAGCTTTTCTCTGTGAACACAAGCAGTGAGTTTTTCTCTTTGAACACAAGCAGTGAGTTTTTCTCTCTGAACACAAGCAGTGAGCTTTTCTCTCTGAACACAAGCAGTGAGTTTTTATCTCTAAACACGAGCAGTGAGTTTTTCTCTCTGAACACGAGCAATGCGTTTTACTTCAGGTACTCGAGCAATGAATTTGTAGCTCATAAACACAGGCAGTAAGTTTGATACTCATGCACAAGCAATGAGTTTGGAAGTTACTCTTGAATACTGACAATGAATTTGTAATGTTACTCATGAACACTGGAAATGGTTGTGTGATGCCATCCATGAACGTGGGGAACGAATTTATTTAACACAATCCCTGTCAAATGCGTGTTTGGCTATCCGTGAACACAGACAATGAGTTAATGGTAGTATCGGCACAATGATGATGATGCTGTTCATGATGACAAGGCACTGAGAGTCATACTATTTTTGAATAAGGGCAGTGCCTTGTGGGGCTGGTCATAGCGCTAGCGGGAACTGTGATGCTTCCTTGAACAGTGCGTTGTAGAACAGTTCATGAACACAGGCAGTGAGTTTAGATGCTATTCATAATCATGGCATGAGTTTCCAATGGTATCCATCAACAAGGCTTTATGTGAAATACACATTAACATAGATAATTAGGTTGTGAAGATATAATCATATGAGTTGGATGCAATTGTTGGTACCCATTAGGTTAGTGAATGCGATGCTGTAATGAACGTCAGTGTTCGCCAAGCCATCCATGGCAATCAGGTGTTTGATCGTATTTGCTATGTAGCACCTGAAATGTTTAAAAGGTCATCAGGCAGTTAAGATATGTACCAATACACATTTTTAAGCACAGTATACTGAGGTAGGATCTTTGAGTCTTTTTGATAATTAGTAGCAAAACTGATCTATGATGTAACCATTTCCTCCCTAACAAGAGCTCACATTACACAACTTCGTTGCTGTATTTAAAGTTCAGCGGTTTTTTTACTTTTACCTGAATTCTTGAAAGATCAAAGGTATCTTTTTAAGAATACAATTTTGATCATGGTATGTGGGTTATCTTATTTTGACTTTGCGATTTTCAGAACAGTACATTTTCTAAGTATTAATATACAAATTTTGTTTTAGTGGTTTTTACGTATAGTGAAAATTTTTAAAGTGAAAATTTTTAACTTGAAATGGCGTCAGAAGCGGAGTATCATTATAAAGTATAAATGTTTGTTACACAGCCTTAAAGCATAATTACGGTATAAAATGTACGAGGTAATCTTACTCCAGATGGTTGCAAGTTTACAGTGGGTAATAACATGGGCGTTGATTGAAGACGTAACTCATGGTTTTCATATGCTACTTATTCTTTAAGTAAAAGATTTCGCACCTATCTTAAGGAATATTAGAGCTAACATTCTCTTGACGGAGTTGCCGAGTAATTGCCGTAAGAACGTTTTCTGCTGCCGTTGTTTTTCTGTCACAGGTCACAACTTGCAGGAGGAACCAGAATTCAAGAAAATGTGCAGACACGGGGCGGATTTGTGAACATTTCAGTGTTAGGCTGATATTTCTAGGGATCCAAGATGTCGTCAAGATAGATGTATCCTTCTATTCATTTAATTTATAAATTTTCCATGCTGCGCTCTTCATTAAAATACTGATAGGCTTGTAGGTTAGGTTCCTCGAATATTCTGCATTCGTAAACCGACCATTTGCCTGTGTATTGTAATATTTTTTAATTAATAGATAATGGGTCTTTAGTTTCCAATTCTACTTCCTCGGTATTTTTATATGGGAGAACAAAGTATGTGGAATCTGGTTTATCATCCGTATAATAACAGATGTTGAAGGTAAAAACTACTTAATTTAGAAATAGACCAGACTGTTTAACAGTATTCACGTGTGAGTGAATACACATGTGAAAGGCCTTTATCAAATTTATACGTAAGCAAATTGATGTAAGCCGCCAGCATGGAATTGCTGAAAATTCCATTTGTTCAACACTTATGGTGGAAATGTGGTTTGGGTATTGGTTGTGACGACTCAAATGCCCTTAGCTAATTTGTGGGGCAACGAGCTGAAATCTGACTCCCTACTAATGAATAAATGTACAGTACCAAAAGCTCCGTCAAATGTATTTGGAGCAAAAAAAAAAAATGTAAATTACCTATTTTTACTACTTTAGAACAATGTTTAATTAGAAGATAAAATTAAATATAAAATTATTTGTTTCATGGAGCTAGTACAAAGAAATTATTTCCATTCATTGGTATGAAAATTTGATCTGTGATGGTCAGCTACACTTCCATGGACAAGGTCTTAAGCTACGTGGCTAAATTTGGGATTTAACGCGGGTGAAAAGAATTTTAGGTTATAGGTTATAAAAAAATCTGAAACACTGAACTTAAGTTCTTGTTAAAGTATTTCGCGATGTTTTTAATGGGGTGTGGGGTGGGGAGAGTGGAGGTCGATTGGCAAACAAATGCTAGTTGACCACATAAATCTTTGATGTGCAAAGTTTCTTTACCAAAAACATTTAATAACTTGTTTTAACGATTTCCGTTAATAGGTCACTTCTATTCTGAATAACCTCATAGGTCCCAGCGCTTTGCTTTTGCCTAATTTCATATTCCATTCAATTTAATACGTCACTAGCATAGGATAATGACCATTATTTTCACAACTACCCATGAAACCCCCGTTGGGTGGTAGCGCCGTCAGTGCACCTCATGCGGTGCACTGTAGGCATTACTTAAGGCTCCTTGCAGCGTCCCTTCGTCCCCTTCTACAACCCCTTTCATTCCATTTAGTGTACCTAAATTCGTATTCTCTTATTCTTATTTCCACCCTCTCTTATCAATTGAAAACCAGGTTTTCCTCCTGTTACACCTTTAAAACCTTTCTACTCAATTTTTCCCTTTCAGCGCTGAATGACCTAATCCCAGCGCTTGAATTCTTGAGCTTCAGACTGACTGGGGCCGGAGTTCAATTCCCGGCCGGCTGATGAAGAGTTAGAGGAATTTATTTCTGGTGATAGAAATTCATTTCTCGGTATAATGTGGTTCGGATTCCACAATGGTTGTTTAGGTAACTGGTTGGTTCTTAAAACAAGTCTAATCCTTCGGGCTAGTCCTAGGATACTAATTGGGTCTGGTAAAACTAAGTGACACTTGTTGAATGCTATATTCTATTCTATTCACCGAACTGGTTGTTTAGGAGTAATTCTAAATATTGGCAAAATTTGACAGTGAACAAGAACTTCGAACCTGGTAATCAAAGACATTTGGAGGATTTTAACATGACTGCCGTTAGATATGGAATGCTTCATGGGGATGTACCATATGAAATGGTATTTGTGTTAATGGGTCTCTTTAATTGCTATTGTTTCTGCTTATTACGGAAATGAAAATTGTAAACTACTGAAGGAATTTGTAAATTAGTGAATGAAGTAAAATATAGGTTATAAAAAACTTGTTGGTAAATAAGCCCCATATTTTACAAATGAATTCTCAATACGGTTTTTAATAAACTGGTTGCTCTAGAACAGAATGGTTGTGGTAAAATGTTATTACCTTTTAAATACGTTTAGTTAATTGTAAAGAAACGATTCTGAGAAACTAGTACCAGGCACGAACAATAAGCATTACAGTGCAAGAAGTAACTCTAAAATTTTGGAGGTTAGTTATCAGGATGACTGTCTTAGTTTATTTGGAAAAAGATAAACGCCACTAAGGGTTTCTTTACGAAGACACATCTCGGATGTTGCTAAGTCTGTTTTTACGCAAATCGTGCCGTCTTATAGAATTTAGGCTAAAAGCCAAGCGCTGGGACCTATGAGGTCATTCAGCGCTGAGAGGGAAATTCACAGTAAGAAGTTTGAAAAATGTAACCTGAGGAAAACCTTGCAGCTGCACTGTGAGACGATTGTTGAAGAGAGTAGAAAGTCAGATGGAAGAAAGAGTATGAAGGAGGGTAGAGAAAAAGGAATGAAAGAGGTTGCTGCTAAGAGCCGAAGGGAAGCTGCAAAGAACCTTAAGTAATGCCTACAGTGCACCACGTGAGGGGCACTGATGGCACTACTCACCTACGGGAGAGTTGAGTAATTGCTTAAGCTGAGGATGGCTGACTCAATAAAGAATTGCTTAGGCCGAGGAAAAAAAAAGTTAAGTATAACTTAGTTCAACCAGACCACAGCTGATTAACAGCTCTCCTAGAGAGGGCTGGCCCGAAGGATTAGATTTATTTTACGTGGCTAAGAACCAGTTGGTTACCTAGCAACGGGTTGTGCTGGCCGAGAACGGTATCAACCCGTTCAATGAGGAACTAAACGATAGACCAGAAGTTAGGGCGAGGAAGTGAAGCGCGAAAGCAAATTGCTGAGGCCGAGGAATAACATCAACAAGTATAAACCCTTCGGCCGCCAGCTGCAACCCCTTTCATTCCTTTCACTGTACCTCCGTTCATATTCTCTTTCTTCCATCTTACTTTCCATCCTCTCCTAACAATTGTTTCATAGTGCAACTGCGACGTTTTCCTCTTGTTACACCTTTCAAACCTTACTGATTGTCAATTTCCGTTTCGCCCCTAAATGACCTCATAGGTGCCAACGCTTGGCCTTTGACCTAAATTCTATATTCCAGTTCCAATTCAACAAGCATAAAGCTAAAAATGAGCGAGCAGCAATATACGTGATTGTGCATGACACTTGGGAGTGATTGTTTGTATTTTTAGTTTAGGAAATGAAAAGCTTCTAGTAGGGAGTCTTGTGACATCAAGGCATCTAGACCCCGTGGGGGTGTTAGTGCTGTCAGTGCACCTCACGTGGTGCACTGTAGGCATAACTTAAGATTCTTTGTAGCATCTCTTTGGCCCCTAGCTGCAACCTTTCTCATTTGTTTTACTGTACCTCCGTTCATATTCAGTTTGACTTTCCACCCTCTCCAAAAATTGTTTCCTAGTGCAAGTGCGAGGTTTTCCCCCTGTTACACCTTTCAGACCTTCTTACTGACTGTGTTTCTCTTTTAGCGCTGAATGACCTCATAGGTCCCAGGGCTTGGCCTTTGGCCTAAATGCTATTATCGTATCTATGGGATTTAAGGCGGCATTTAAGGCCCTGTCCATAGGATCGGTTATCGCCCGGCTGCCTCGGTCCTTCAACCGCCTCCGTCCCCCTTGGCATAATTGTTATGTCCACACTTGCTTCTAGGTGAATCGAATATTATTGTTGTCTTGTTTGGCAGTAGCAAATGAGTGGTAGCCAGCCCCATGCACGATAAAAAAAAAAAAAAGACAGCCGCGTGCATAGTATTAATCGCTGATGTGTAAAACATCATGAACAGCGCTCATAAAATTTTAGTCCATGTAAACAATGTTGTATAAAATAAGTATTGGGAAGCATTGTGAATAAATATATACTATATATATATATATATATATATATATATATATATATATATATATATATATATATATGTATATATATATGAATAAATACTACATATATATATATATATATATATGTATATATGTATGTATATATATATATATATATATATATATATATATATATATGTATGTATATACATATAGTGATGTGTGTGTGTGTGTATATATATGTATGTATATGTATTTACGCATTAACATATATATATGATATTTATGTCTGTATATATACAAGTGATATATGAACGTATATATATATACATACACATTATAGTATACGTGCATGTATGTACATTTACTCATTATGTATTTTTCTTGTAACTGGCAGCATCGTCGCTCCGTGTCAGGCTTCACAATACTTGCTATTCACACACATTAAGAAAACGGTGTCTCTTTAATGCTGTGAGCAGTCCGTACCTGAGCATCAGGAAATTTAAATTTTGGTGACTAATTTGAATGGCATATTGTACCTTTAAAGTTTCAGTATTTCCAAAAACAAACCCCGAAAAGCACACCTCCAGAATGCGAGCTTTCAGAAAAACTGAACGGATTTCGATGAAATTTGGCACGATTAGAGTTATACCAAAGTCGGGGTTTTTGTGTAGTCCGGGTGGCTGGGCTTGATTAACCACCAACTGCCGTGGCGGCTGATATAGAGACTCAAGCACTCCGAGCTCCCTTTCGTTGGTCCTACAAATAAGGACTGAACAAGTCTAAATCTATAGGATGGTATATTCCGCAGAGTGTTTGTGCAATGACCTATTCCTCCTCACAGACCTTCCAATATGTTCGAGGATGCGAACCTTTAACTGCCGCTTTGATTTTCCGATGTACATCGCACTACTGCAATTACACTTGTACTTGTAAATAATAGACGACTGCAGTTAAGTTGGTACCACATCCTTGAACCTGAAGAATTTTTGCAATGTAGATTTTGGCTTAAATATCACTCGAATGTTTATTTGAGGGTAGAATTAATTCATCACCTTTGTTAAATTTGTTTTTATATTAAAGGACCTATTTCCAACAAACTTAAAAAGGAAAGTACATAACTGCTGTGCTGACAGTGAAAGTTGTAGGGTTTGGAAGTAATAATTTTTGGAGCTTCTTTCCAATATACGTATTCGTAAATTGTGTTAAAGCGCAGCTCTATGAAATTAAACTCAGAGTCATATTAACGTAATTTGAATATATATTAAAAGCTCTTGATGCTAAGGTCGTAACCAGTTTTCTCTTGAAGTGAATAAGAATAAAGTAGTTCGACTTTTCATAGATGAGAGAAACTATGACGATAGGTTTTTGCTTTTGGATGAATAAAAAAATATTAGACTACAACATGAATTGTTGTACTTGAATATGGACGAATTAACATGTCTAGGTGTAATACAGGCTGCATTAACATTGCTCGTGATGAATGTTAAGTTTATTTTTCATAGCATCCATCATAATGGAATGTAATTTCTTTTCTCTATAACAGTTCGTATCCTAGATATGTTATTTAATTTTGAGTACAAACGTCATACTCCTTTGCATGGCTTATGTTTTGTTACATTAATATTCAAGGTTATTATTTAAGATTTTTAGATCGTGATTTATTCTAAATTTAGATGATATCAAAACAGGTTTTCATCGCATTACCTCTGTTTCATGGAATTTTTCAGATTTCATAACATAACACATGTTAGATTACAATGTTTGGTGTTTTTATTATATATCCTGATCAGCTGTTTTAAGTTTGATAACATTTCCCATGCTGAATTAGGTTTTCGAGTTTCCACAACATTATCCTTGCTGAAGTAGGTAACTTATTTTCCCATTTAAATGACATCCATAATGGAAAATATCTCTTAAATTTTCGTAACATAATCCTTGCTATGTGTATTTCTGGGGCTTCAAAAAGTTCTCTCTACATCATCTGGTGTGCAATGATTGCTATCAAGATTAACGTTGGCCATGAACGTTTTATCAATTTTATGAATTTTATATTTCAGGATAGATAAAAAGGTTACATTATAAATAAAATTCTAATTAAAATAAACATTGGCGTATACATACACACACACACACATATATATATATGTATATATATACATACATAAATTATATATATATATATGTATATATATATATATGTATATATATATATATATATATATTATATATATATATATATATGTGTGTGTGTATATATATATATATATATATATATATATATATATATATATATAGAGAGAGAGAGAGAGAGAGAGAGAGAGAGAGAGAGAGAGAGAGAGAGAGAGAGAGAGAGAGAAATTTAGAAGTACACTGACGTGTGCTCCCTTTGATCATACATTCTTTAGAGTTATGTATTTAAAAAGCTCTTCGCCAGCATTTTTAGGTTACAGCTAATAAAATTAATGGTAAAAATAAGAATATTTGCAACAGCAGTGGCAGGTGCAAAATAAGGTCATTATTATTATTATTATTATTATTATTATTATTATTATTATTATTATTATTATTATTATTATTATTATTATTATTATTATTAGCTTTATAAGTTTATATAGGAAATAAAGAAACTTAAGAAATTCATTGGACACTGGAAAACTTCGTTTATGTCCTGAAGAACTCTGTGACCGACCAGTGCAAGGCAGAGTACAGATGTAAGTGATGTCTTTCATTCATTTTGCTGTTCATGGAACTTTATTCCCTAAGTGGATGATGCCTCGAAGTAAATCAAACACCCATCAAGTTTCTTTTATGCATCTGGTTTATGTTAGGTTAAGGACAATCTAAATTGTATTCGGCTTTCGTCTTCTATTTCAGAGAAAGCGCGTTAGAAGTGTAGAAATTTAGACCAACATGTACAGTATAAGGCAACTGCAGGACATGGAAGGTCAATCTATATTCTGTGAGTAAATTCACACTCAAAGATGAATTTATGATTTTCGTTCACATTATAACGTGTACATTTTGGGATCATTGTTTCGCCAACTGGGTGCACTATTTCTGAAGTAACGAATGATCTCTGTCAGGTGACAGACAATAGAATAAAAAGAAAAATAGGTTAGGTTACTTGCTCCCAGAATATGGCGTAAACTGTCACATTTAACTGGAACATATAAAAGTAGAAGGGAAGAAACAAAAGAAGTAGGAGACCGTAGCCTTCGGTTATACGGAATTCAATGTTTTATATTAAATTTAAATCTGAAGGGGATAATGCATAATGATTTGTCATTGATCGTGCTGTCCCTGATAGCGACATGCTACATCCAGGAGAAGATTACAAGGGAATTCCGGGACTGAAAAGGGAGAGTAGATGACGAAGCATGTACTGTAGAACACGGAAAAATCCATGCGAAATAGAAAACTCGGGGGAAATGACTTTTCAGAGGTGTAGGAAATGTTCATGTCTTGCATACATCATCTCCTGCGAGAAAAAGCGCAAACGCGCGTGAGGGCAAAATTCGCAGTCATGCATAAAGTCCCAAATTCAAGTCGTCATCCTTAACAACCATTTCATCACTGCCTCTGCTTCCCTCCGCAAATACACGTATCAGGGGTCTCTTATCCACCCCATCCATTTGGAGTCGGGAAGTGAAAAAAGGAGCGCATTTCCTTCCCATTGGCTTCCCTATCAATCAAGGGGAAGCCGTCAGCGATCCCACACATGCCCCTTTTCTACAACCTGTAATAACACAAATAGACTCATTTTCTAAAGGGAGTCTCCCTTCTCGACCTGGTCGGGTGTGGTGGTGGCGGTGGTGATGGGATGTGGCAGAAGAAGTCAGCTCTCGCAGAGACAGGGAGGGAAGGGGACGGCGCTGATGCAAGACTTTGTGGTGTCTGTTGCACAGACCTTCCTCTTCAGAGGGGACTGAATACCTGTTGACTATTTCATTACTCCTTGTCTAAGCATTGAGGGAGAGAGACTGCGGCTCCAAGAAAGAGGCAGGAATGTTATTGGCCGGTTCTGATGACACCCTCTCATTCTTATCGTCCATTTTGAAGTAAATCATTTATTTCTTTATCGTATTGAAAATCACTGGTTTAATTATTAATTGATAGAATGACTAACAGGGAAAATTAGATTTAGAATGATATAATATTTCATTAAGCGTTTTTGGATCGTCATGATATATATCTTGGAAATCAGAATTTCAGACAGGAAAAATTGCAGGAGAGATTTAGATAATGTGACATTCATGCTTTCAAATTTTAAAATTTTAACCATATATATATATATATATATATATATATATATATATATATATATATATATATATATATATATATGTGTATATATGTGTATATATATATATATGTGTGTGTGTGTGTGTGTGTGTTTGTGTGTGTAGCGTGCAGGTATTTTTACTCCATAAACCTTATGCTGTGACAAACATTCAAAAGGAAAACTAGTGACTGTAGGCCACGGGGATGCTCAATCATATTTTGTGGGCTGGGGTTAGACGTCATAATGACGTTGTACATAAAATGTCTTCATAGAAAAGTATTGTAACTACAAAATTTTGGGTGAATTATTCCGTCTAATATACCATAGAAAAATTATATTTTTCTTCGGTTCTGTACCCGAGTGCGGCTGAAGCAAATACGACGAACTCCTGCTTGCATGGTTTACAAGGCGAACCAAATTTGTTCGTGTTATGCTGGCTTCTATGATTGATCTGTTTGTAGTGCGATCTGCAGTCATGAATCAAACAATTGACAATATCAGAACCTTGTGTTGCCCAATGCCACTGAGAGGAACGAGATTGCAGACACTCAAGTCCAATTCGTTATCTGAGGTATATATTTTATATCTTTTTACCGACAAATATTTTGTACCGACCATCATACGTCGAGAACTGGGAAGGCAGGCTTCTCTGCACTTCGGAACACCATCATGTAGTTTATTACAACTTTCTGTTTTGATAGCGGGATATTGTCATAATATGTAAAATAATGCAACTTGAATGCAATTGCAATATTTATTACGAAATTTACATGAGTAATAAACGACATTTATTGTGTTTTCACACACACACACACACACACACATATATATATATATATATATATATATATATATATATATATATATATATATATATATATATATATATATATATATATATATATATGTATGTATAAAGAATATATATATATATATATATATATATATATATATATATATATATAGGCATACACTACGTACTGACTGTCCGTAGCACAGACAAATAAGGCTAACTCTTCCTTCGGAGGGCTTAGGTGCGGAAATATGAGGTAGTCAATTGGCGTTTATTTTGTTTTATTTTGTTTGTATGTGTGGAATAAGAAATATTGTGTTGTGTGACATGAAAGGTAGGAAGGCAGGTTACTCACGTAGAGAAAAAGTTACAAACCGTGTAGAAACCAAGAGATAAAAAGTAACGCGAGAGTCGAAGCTTAATCATTTGATCTTAAATGACCGAGCAATATTGCAAACGAGTCTGCCTTATCTTCCACAAATAAACCTGGTACCTGATTAGGTTGTGGTAGGTCACTTGAAGTAGAAAACTTTAGACAATCGTTCGAGTTATATCTCAAAATAGGTATAAAAAATTAGAAAAATGGACTTTTTAAATTTAGATATTTATATCTAATGCACAGGTTCACTCCGTTAAATTGCTCTTGGGCAATCACTTTTTTCAGTAATGAGGTGGTTGGTCCAGAATAAATATCATTATAACTAACCTCTGGCTAGATATAATGATGCTTATGCTGGCATGCAATAGAGCATGTTTACACACTTATGTATCTGCCTCTGAAGAAGGAATGAAACTGTTCTGTGCTAAATCCCCCTTTATGGTTCTTTTCCTGTATTTTCAATAGGAAAAGGCTACATAGGATTTTGTATAATTCCTAGTTTTTTATTCCCTACGAAACCTTCATCATTTTTGGAACTAAAGACGAACATACATTTCAATATTATATATTAATATATATATATATATATATATATATATATATATATATATATATATATATATATATATACATACACACATATATATATGTGTATATATACATATATACATATATATATATGTATATATATATATATATATATATATATATATATATATATATATATATATATATATACACAGTGTATATATGTGTGTGTACCTGCACGTTTGGTGTGTACAATGAATGGAAATTGTATTAATCTTCTGGGGCTTTTCGCGAATGATTCGTCATGTCGGAATGGAGGCGAATGTTCGAAACAGCGCGTTTAGGAAATCGTTGACAAAGAAAATGAAAGCTTAGGAAATTGCATTCTCATCTTTGCCCCTGATAATTTGGCATAAAAATAGACTTTGGACGTCCCTTAGTACCTGTCCTGCTGAGTGAATGTGCATATTGGATAGCATTAGGTATGGATAAATGAAATAATAAGGAGGTCCGGGAACGCCAGGTAGCTCAGGTAATAACTGATAATGACGCGGACGATATCTCAATCACCAGCACGTCACCGTTTTTTGCGCCAGCATCTGCATGCGCAGCCGGCATGGCTGGCTGGACGGCTCGCTCGGCTCCACAGGCTAAGAAGGACGGTTTATGATCTTTCGACAATGTATAGATCTCTTTATTGCTCATATCTGACGCGTTGCTTCCAGAAAAAGGGCCAATTCCGGTGATTCATTGTCCTTTATCGCGGCCTTATCTGCCGGGATATCTCTTAAATGGTCACGCAGATTTTGTTTGCGTTCTAGGGATGGTTCTCGTTGCGTTGTTCTCCTCCTCCTCCGTATTGCGTTATGCTGTAGAACAAATATTTTCCTTTGGCGTTGAAAACTATCAGTTGAACCTGAGACCTAGGGAGATAATACCAGCTATTTGATCGAAAATGTAATCTTCTTGTTGAATTTCATTTGTCCGTATAAATTGATCTAATTGCGCAAGAATATTGGTTACTGGTTTGACTAAATAACACGTTATGCATTCTTTACTTCAGCCATGACGGAATTAATTTTATCGATGGTAATCATCAGTTCCGCAAATTGTAAATGACCGGTAATCATATCTTAGTTCATACAAAGAATTATTATTTGCTTAAGATAATAAAAGTGGAGGATATAGAACTGCCTTTTTGCACTCTGTTATATGTCAGGTAAACTTGGTGAAAATCTCCCTCTTGGGTATGAAGACATAATTGCATAATCACATAATTGCTACGATATTCTAAAGACTTTGAAAGAAGTCTTGAATAAGTGGTATCGTTCTAGGACGCACAAAAATTTGCGAAGAAAGTGGAAGGTTTATCGTGATTCTGAGAGTTCGAGAAGTTAAATTGTAAGGCATATACAATTTCGATCTCCACATACACAAACACACACACATATGTGCGTGTGTGTGTGTGTGTATGTGCATATGCAGTAATGAAAATTGACCAGTGCAGTAACATGACGGAAATATTTAACTATCTTTATACCTAAAAATATAAATGCGTATGTACACATATGTACATTTCCATAAATGCACATGACGGAGTGTACATTTAAATGTCTTTATGTACTAAAAATTTAAATGCGTATATATACAATATATATATACTTCCATAAATGCATATATATTATTATATATATTTAAATATATATATATATATATATATATATATATATATATATATATATATATATATATATATATATATATATATATATACATATACAGAAATTAAAAGATGACCTTCACCTTAAGATGAGCAAAGGAACCGGTCCCGAGAATGATGATTACACGCTTCTTGGCGTCAGATTAGTGAAGCTTTGTGGCCAGTTCCTTTCACTTTCGTTCGCAAGGTCTCTCAGTGCTACAGCTTTTTGCTACAATCTTCATTGAGGCGACCGAGGTCATTTGTAGTCTCTCAGGATAATTTCGCGTAGCTTACATATTTTCGATTTTCGTTAACCTATGAGCGGTGCATATCTCCTTGATTACACAAAGCGAGGAGGCTGAAACTGCAAGGCAGGCACCACGTATTAGCTCAAGGGAAACAAAGACGTGATCGTAGGCAATGGATATCTTGGTAGGCCAATAACTCAAGCGTATCCTCCGCACCCTTCCTTCCCCGTCTCCATAGAGTTCTGTTCTCTTCCCTTCCATTTGCGTATGCATGCTTTTGCTGAAAATTCTAATTCTACCCTCGGCTTGTCTTTGACTTTCAAATCAAGAGAAAATGAAACCAACCACTAAATTACCCTTTTCGCTTACTGGTTCCTATTTTGAGATTCTCTTGGAAGGGAGATTGCGTAGTTTGTTCATGGTCAGTGTCTTCAAGGAGCAGTTTTTAATCACTGCATCTCTCTCACTTGTCTGTCCATAAGATTTTCCTCCTGTTTCGTGGCAATGAAGTCCCACCTCCTAATCAGACCAGCGTTTCAGAGTTTTAATTGCATCACTTTCCTTTAGGAAAAATGAAACGGCTCGAATATCCTGCTGAAGATGCCTTTGGTTTATTTTGATTTTTTGAATTTGTGTGTCCCTCTCAGTTACTAAACTTTTATTCTGGTTCTGTTCATTTCTGTCCGCAATAACAGAATTATAGATAATGTGTCTCACTAGAAATCCTCTCGCTAGTTAGAGCCTCGTACTACAAAGAAGATACGCATTTTCTTCTGCTCTTTCAGTCATGTTTCAGCCGAATTCAACAACAGTTTACTATAGTCGAAATAGACTGATTCTCACCACCGTGCGCAATGTTCAGCGGTTTTTTATTTATTGGACGAGATAATCACTTAGAGTCTACTGGTCGCTTTCATTAGAGAGATGTATAGATTTTGTTAGCCTCAGAACCTCTTCTTATTAGGTTTTCGCTTCTACGGATCCCGGCTTGCAGTTGTAAGCGAATCCAAAAAGCGCCAGGAAATCAAGAGGTTAAGAGATCGTTGCTGCTGTTATGATAAATACTTGCTTCTGGTGAATCTTTTTATGTCTATCCATCTATCTATATATGCATTACATATATATATATATATATATATATATATATATATATATATATATATATATATATATATATATACTATATATATATATATATATATATATATATATACACATATATATATATATATATATATATATATATATATATATATATATATATATATATATATATATATATATATATATATATATATATATATATATATATATATATATATATATATATATATATATATATATATATATATTACATATAAATACTTAGGTTCCAACTCCTTTTATGACATTTGTGTCCGAATTGCTAATGCCCTGCATTCTCACTCGAAAGACCGGGGTTCGGTCACGTGGCGAGTTAGAAATTTATATATATATATATATAATCAGAAAGCTACAAACGTCCTTTAATATCAATTCACTCTACCTCAGAAATAATATATTTTCATATATGTTACCGAAGGGAATTTTAGTTGATAATAAGTCCACCGTCCCGTGGGGTCGAACCAGCGACGGACGAGGAATCAGGACTACAGTGACGCACTAACGAAATCGGCCACAAGAGTGCGTCACTGTAGTCCTGATTCCTCGTCCGTCGCTGGTTCGACCCCACGGGACGGTGGACTTATTATCAACTAAAAATTCCCCTTCGGTAACATATATGAAAAATATATTATTTCCGGGAGGTAGAGTGAATTGATATTAAAGGACGTTTGTCGCTTTCTGATTGTATATGAATCACGGTGATGTGATAAATAGTCATATATATATATATATATATATATATATATATATATATATATATATATATATATATATATATATATATATATATATATATATATATGTGTGTGTATATATATATATATATATATATATATATATATATATATATATATATATATATATATATATATACACACACACATTCATTTTTTCCTCATATAGGTGTAGCTTTAGAGGATCTAACCTTCTAGTTCTGAAAAGAACTTTTTTGAATGACTCTGCTAGCCCCAGGCCCTTTTCCTTTCCTGGCTATGTCCGTCAAAGTTGACTAACTAATCAAAAGGTATACAATTCACTGATTAAGTCACCAGAGGCTCGACGGATTTTCAGGAAGTGGGACCAAGACAATTCTTGTTCAGTTAAGAATATTTCCTCTGGAATACTGTGGTGGGTACAAAATTGTGCTACAATGGGCTTCTGTATTCAAAGAGAAGATACTGTACACTAACTTTGTTATGTAGCTTTCACCAATCAATACCAAACAATCAGCATACTAAAAGTGATTCAGTTAAGAGTTGACGAATTGTCTATTTATATATATATATATATATATATATATATATATATATATATATATATATATATATATATATATATATATATATATATATATATATATATATATATATATATATATACATATATATATATATGTATATATATATGTATATATACGTATACTGTATATATATTATACATATAGAGAGAGCCTTTTGGTCATTATACATGGATTAACTGTCATTTCAACTTTCCTGTTCTGCAGGAGATTGATCACCAGACCTTTGACGATGATTTTGAATGAAGGTCAGTTTAGAGAGGAGTGTATGAGCAGTATATTGTAGCCTCTTATTAAATAAATGCTATTCCGCAAAAAAGTATGAGTGATCCGTGGTAGGAGACAGCCATGAAGGGCCATTTTACCGAAGGAGGGCGCCATACCAAGGGCCACATACTTAGCTCCGTTACCGTTTCCAGCACCCTTCATTAAAGTTAATTCCAAATTATGACATGTCCCAGTCATCTTCCTAGGAGCCTCTGTAGCAGTGACCTATAGCTATTATCTTGTTTTGAAATAAACTTTTGAGTTTTTCGTTTTTCACCGAATATCTTCACTCTGGTTTTTTTTTTTCAGAATGACCAGTTTCCACGTTGTTTTGATGTTTTAGCAATACAATATTGTCGTTCGCATGGCCGAACATTATTGTTTTATAAAAAAAATTTTTTTCTGAGTTATCGACATTCTGAAGACTTTTATATTCTAATATTGTCTCCCTTAGTCTTTGTTGCGTCTAGATCAAAACCTGTTGTTCTTTTCGGCAGAAATTAATGATTAGTGGTTTAGCGTGTCTTTCACAAATTACTGTTGTATTTTTTCATTCGTTTCCTTTGTTAAGACAATTGTTATTTTCATAATAGAGCGACTCTCTTGCGTCCCGGGGTGTTTTAAGCACAAAATGAGAATGAGGCCAAGACTTCTCATTAATCATTCTGTGTTAATCTGCGGTAAAATGATTATTTTATCAAATTAGAATAGGTGACACGACTTTCATCCACGCCATTAGCAGTAATTAAATTAACGCTCGGCATATTTCCTTTTATGTAGCCGTCGATTGGATAGACAGAAAGAATGCTTGATTTTATCGACTGACCTGGTTACAGGAATGAAATGTCAAGACAAGAAAGCGAGGAGAAGACAGGTCTTGCACTGCTTCTCTACTTCCGTATTGGTGACCCCGCATTTTTAGCTGTGTAAAAGGAGTAGCACTCTGCGTTAAATCTCTGTTGCAATATATTTTTGCTGGATGTAATACAGAAGTCTATTTAAGAATCAACATGAACAGTAAAAAAAAAAAAGTGTTTATACCTGATACAGTTTACACAGAAAATTCCATTAATAAAGTAAAACGAAGAACTGTTCAAGCACAATTCACTCATGACAACTAGAATTGAAGGTAATGGATTATCCAAATTAAACGACCGTCCTAACACCAGTTCGTGTGAGGAGTATTGCAATCGTGAACAGAAGTTCAACAGAACGACTTCGATCACCCTCATTCAAAACTATCCCTTCCATCTCCACCTTCTTGTCCTGGCGTTTTTCCTTGATAAAAACCACGACTTATTTATTATTCGATCTCGTATGGCACTCAAGCTGTATAATCTGGTTTGCATAAATAGTACTGGTCATAATAGTTCTTAAAATCTGCTGAATCTTGAAACGCCTTTCGATTCCAAACTTTCAAAATCACTGGAATATATAACTTTCTGCAGAGATTGATTGACTGATTTATCTTCACTAAAACAAGCGTCGCAACATCTAGGTTATGACGACGTGATGAAACTGAATAGGAAACTAAAATAAAAAAAAAATTAGTGTAGAAGGAAAGTTTCATATAAAGAAAAATTATATATATGTACAGTATATATATATATATATATATATATATATATATATATATATATTGTAATAAACTGGACGGTCTTGGTGGGTGAGAAATTGAAACAAAGTTATTATTGATGCTGCCACGAAACCAAGAAAGCCCAGCTTATGAGCAAAAGGAAAAGTTATTTGAAAACTTACCTTAGATTTTCCTGGATTTACAATTGAATGAGGAAGGTCGCCATTTGGGAATTAGAATTCCTTTTACAAACTTACAGGGGTTTATTTACTTAGCAAGTAAACAATGAGACAACAAAACAACATGATAACCAAGGGGCAACCCCTTTCACTTATTTTACCATACCTCCATTCATATTCTCTTTCTCCCATCTTACTTTCCACCCTCTCCTGACAATTGTTTCATAGTGCAGCAGTGAGGTTTTCCTCCTGTTGCACGTTTAAAATCTTTCTCTCCTCTCAGTTTCCTTTAATCCTCTTTTATCTGTCTTTCAAACCTGTCTGTCTTTTCTATTTTACTTTCCGGATTACTGAGAAGGGATAACATTGCTGGGATTGTAGTTCATCTTCAAAGCCAATAGTGGGAGCTAAGGTGGCCTTGTCAACCACTCGATAATGTTTGGACATAAAAATTATTAATATGCTAGCTGTCTTGGTATCTCAAGAGAGGGAATATCCCTTAGAAATAACCTTTGGATTCCAGGGGTTGGTTGGTTCTTGGAGTGGAACTCTAGGCATTCTGTCCGGCTAGCTCATGAAGATGATTAGAGTGGGAACAATTGTATTTACATAATACTCTCAACCCCATTAAACAGGTTTGGCTTATGTTTGAGCTACACTAATCATGTTGGTGCCCTCCCCTCAGGGTAGGGTAGGGAATGGATATTTGGGAGTTAGCTCTCACTCGTGTCATTGGTGGAGGGATGGACTGCATGAAAGGCTGATGGCTTCTCTTTTCTGTTTTCAGACAGTTTTTTCTTCTCATTTATGTTCATATAGGTATAACTATAAAGGCAGTTAACCCTGGACCTCAAAATAGGTTGCATTGATTTTATCACTGTTATAAACATGAGGCCTTATGTACAACATCTAACTTTCATGCGGCATTTGCTGATACTTTCACTAGATGTTTCTCAAAAGTTAGATGTAAGTCAAAAGTAACACCATGAATTCTTAAAGCTTCAGAATCATTCAATGGAGTCCCATCCACCTGAAGGGGAGGATGGTGTGTTAAATCTGTATGAGATCTGATAATCAATAGTACTTTCGTTTTACTGGAGTTCAGCCTCATACCCCACCAACTACACCATTCACTATCCTGCTCCAAGTGCCGATTAAGACTAAGGACAACTTCATTTCTCGAAAGTTTACTACACCCACAAGTGTTGCATCATTGGCACACTGGACAGTCTTGCTTTCCAGGCCAACAACCACATCACTTGTATACATTAGAAATAACAGTGGATCAAGAACACTGTCTTGTGAAACTCCAAACACAATTGGTCTTGGTTTGCTTACCAGTAAGGAAAACGTGAAGTAAACCTTAAACATATCCATCTACTCCCAGATTCTGAAGTTTATAAATAAGGGCATGTGATATTTTAAATTGAAAGCAGCACTAAAATCTGTCTGAATTACTCTACGCTCAAAACTCCTATCAAATTCCTCTTGCCAATGGCATGTCAAATCTAAAAGAGCATCACAGGTACCTAACTGCTTCCTGTATGCATATTGACTATCAGCTAAAAATCCTTTTGATTCCACATACTTATATAGAGGCTTTAAAATAAGTTTTTCTGCAACTTTGGAGAGCACAGGGAGAATAGAAATTGGCCTATAGTTTCTGCAGTCTGCAGATATGCCATTCTTTGGAACAGGCACTATATTACTAAGCTTGCGCTCATCTGCAAAGATGACATATTATCCTAAAAATTCATAGAATCTACTAATCCTGGGAGACAACACACTAGAAACTTTTTTAAAAAGCAGAGGGAAGAAACCATCAGCCTCTTCTCTACCCCAGCTATCAAGATTATCAAGAATTTTCTTAACACCATAAGAGCCAAAGGCAAATTTTGTAAGAATAGGTTCAGGATGATGAGTATCATGGAGAGGGACTTCCACAGCTGATTGCTTAGTTTCAAAATCTTGATGAAGCAGTTCAGCCTTTCCCTAGGGCCAGTAACTGATCTACCATCATCTGTTAGTAGTGGTAGAATGGGAGACGAGCCTGACGCAATGATAGATGATGCCAATTTGGTCCACCACAGATTTTTTTTGTTTTTTTTTCTTCGTTTTAACGTGCTTTTTCCCATTTTTATATGGGGTAAGCACGATGCCTTCTTTTCGAAGGACTTTGATTTGGCATTGGGGTAGGCGGTAGCCTCGATCGGCTGCCCTGCCTGACATCGCTTAGACCCCGGTAACAATGTGTACGTGTATCGTACCAATCCCCAGCTCCCTTTCTCCCAGCAGCAAGGAGAACTGGGCGGTTAGGTGGACAGTTTGAGACGTGTGAAGTATCTGTTATGAATTTGGTCCACCACAGATGAGGCTGAGTAATTCCTTCAAGTTTCCTCTTTAAGGAATTATTGTGATTTCCCGCAGATATATGGTTAATTCTATTTGCAGTGGTGAGACTCAACAAAAATGGTGTAATTTTCATGCGAATGATTTTGTCTCCATGTGTTGAATTTCGTCTGTTTGTCATGGTAGGCTTACCTACATTTATCATCAAATCGTGGCTGATCGTTTGTCTTGAATATGATGACCTTGATAGGGACATACCTTACTGAAATAGCCATATCAGGACCTGATATAGCATCTGAAATATTAAGTGCCTGGCAAGCTTCAGTGACGCAATCCCAGTTGGCTCTAGATTTCAGCCAAACCGTTTTTCCAATGGTGGCATTAGGAATATACTGATTAACAGATATGTCAATCTCAATGGCGCAATGGTCAGAAGTGGCTGCATACTCACAGACCTTGGACGTGACAATAGCTGGAACATATGTGAATGCGAGGTCTAATCTATTACCAAAAATATGTGGATTCTTCAATTAGCTGGACAAAATCGGAGGATGCACAGAACTCAAGAGCTGATTGGCCATGTTAATCTGTGGAATTTGAATTAAGCCACTCATTGTTCTTTGCACTGCAGTACTCACAAATAATGAAGGAAGCTTTTGAATCTTGTGTCTGAGCCATGCTAATCCTCTCCAAGAGACAGCCGTATATAGAATCGTCGATATTTGGATAGTGGTAGGCAGCAAATATGTAAACATTGTAGAACTTACTGAAAATCTTAAAGCAAAGAACTTCACAGCAACTACACTCAAAATTTTTCTGACGATAAATAGGTTGTTTGGACTTGGTGCATACAGCCATACCTTGTGCATATGGGATATTACGACAATGAATCAAGTCAGTGCCATCAATCTCAGCCTTTGACTTGTTACTACTTACAAGTGTCTCTGATACAGATATCAAATCATAGTTACAGGCACAGCTTTGGAGATTAAGAAAATTTGACCTTAGCCTCGAAAATTTGAGTAAAGTACTCTGCAATTTTTCTCACTGTAATGAATAGCAGGTCCAGGGTTCAGCTCAATGTCTCCCGAAAGAATCAAAATTAACAATATAGAGCTAGTATCAAAACTAATAAATAGACTCATAACAACAGCAACATAGTAAAAATCAATAGAATAATAAACAAAAATAGTAAAATGAAAAAAACAACAGTATTAAAAAAATTAATTGAAAGTATAAATAAACCTGACTATATGTCACTGAAAAAAAGTGCCGGAAGCAACTGCTTGACAAGGTGGAGCTGGCACACCTTGTAAGGCAAATAAGAAACCTGCCAAATTTGCCACGACAACAGGGGGAAAGGCATTCAGGACGGATTTAGAAACTGTAAAAAGCCTAGAAAGAAAAGATGGGGTAAAGAAGAAGGCGCTTTCCTGATAATTCACCAAGCAACTTTTGCTTTCTCATCAGCCTTTCCTGCACACTTTTTTGGAAAAACAGGAAAGTGAACAAAAAAGAGGAAAAATGCCTAGTTGTACCCTCAAGTCCAGGGAACTCAAACCCAAGACCATGGAAGGCCACGTTACAATGGCCATAGCACAGTCCAAGGTTGGAGAACAGAGTTTGTATTCAGAGTAACCTTCTGTGTGTGTGCAGTATATATATATATATATATATATATATATATATATATATATATATATATATATATATATATATATATATATATATATATATATATGCAACTAGCAACAAAGGTTCGTCTGTTCATATTTGCATCAATAAACATTTTCATCGTCGGTGACTATAGGCGTTGAAACAGCGGATGATATTCATGTCATCGTAACAGAAGAAGGAAATTTTTCTGCTAATAAATATTCTTATTGGCTTATTCGGAAGTGCTGTCAGGTGGACAGAAATCGAATAATTGTTGTATTTCTGACTGCGATTATTGGCAAGTTATGATACTTTCATTTTTGCTAAAAGTAAGCGGAATGTTTATTTCCCCATGAGTTTGTGGAAATCGTCAACCCTTCCTAGGTGACGAATTTAAAGAAGCGCCTGTTGCTTACCGAATTCTGTTTCCTTCTTTCGGGAGCAAACGCCAACAGGTCGGCAAAATAAAAACTTTTTCTAGCCCAGGTCCTTAGAGAGGAAAAAAAAGAGAATCAGAAGTTACAGACTTGACAGTGTGAAATAGTCAAGTTAGTCTCTCATAGGTAATAAGAAAATTACTTCCTCCATGGATGAAAAATACACTGCTAAACACACACACATACACACACATATATGATATATGTATAAAGAGATAAATAGATTGAATCTACCTGGTCACCGTTTTCCTTCTCAATTTCTTCATACTTTTTGGGTTGCTTGTCACTACAAAACGTAGGATCCAAATGACGAATTTCTGACGCCCGTGGCAGGATTAGAACCCGCACCAAGAATATCAGAACGAGCTTCTTCATTTGGATCTTAGGCTTTGTAGTAACAATCGCATCCAAAATGTGTGAGGAAATCGAGAAGTGAAGAGGGCGTTGTGGTTATTACAGTTTGTTAGTATGCATTTCCTCATGTTGGTGCCTTGATGCTGAATTGCTTTACAAACAATTGAGTATAAGATACTTAATTGATTATCAATAGTTTTTCAGATCATCCTGAAACATCAGAAATTTCTTGAGATAATAAAAATGATATTAGGTCTTCATAAAAGGTTTATTAGAATGGCCACCTTAGTAACCGCTGCTTAGCAAGTGGGTTGTTCTTCATACTCTATCATTACTTTTCTTTCTTTATTTCTTAATCGATACAACACAAACACATGCTAACTCTAAGAGATCCATCTTAAACTAAAAGGTGGCTGACAAAAAGAAATCGCTCACTCAAGGGAAAGGTCACCTTTTTTTCATCGTCTACTACGGTGTTAGTATTTTGCATAATTGAGCAAATTGATATTCATTCACTTAAAACTGTCCTTTCTTTGGTTGTCTGGATTTTGGAACTGTATCATGGAAACTTTTTGCGCCCTTACTTTAGGAACGAGACCCAATATGGCAAAATTTAACTGGGGTTGTTAGTCTTCATGAAAGTCTAATCTGAAGGACGTAAAAGTAGATACCTCTTGAAATAGTACATTTTGTTAGTTTTGAAAGTTATGTTTGTTTTAGCAGTTCAACAAAAGGTACAGTTTTGCTTTAGGGTTCTTCGTTTTGGTAATGAAAACTCGCAATGATGCCATAACCAAGCGTAGACAAATTCACCAGTTTCTGAACTGACTGAAATGAAATCGCTCAAACGTGAGCCAGGAAATGTTAGAATGAGTTGGGTGCCCTGAATATTAAAAAATAAAAAAAAAATACTAAAAAAAGCCACTGCCATCAATAACCAATGATGGTATGATATCAGAAAACCTTAAATAAATCAGATTATATCATCCCTTTCTGAAAAATTTTCTGATGTACCAAAATTCTGGCTTATTTGTCTGTAGGCGTAAATATTGCCCATTTAGTTGTAGTTATTTTATAAGTGAAATATTTAAATGTAAGATTAATTTTTTTTGGCATCTGTGACTAAACATGCGTGTGTTTGAGAGCTTACCTTGACTAACTTTCATAGTAGATTTGATTAACATCCCAGGACATGAAATAAGATGCGTTTGGTTATATAATTACCTATAAAATCTGAGACTGTCGATGTGTAGGTCACAAGTCTCACTCCATGAGATCTGTGTTAGGTTTCAGTTTTCTTACAAGCTTTCATCATGTCTGAATATCTCTAAGGGGACAATGATCCAAGGATAATAGACTGTTTAATTGATTTCTGAGCAGCCTCTCCAGCTCAGTATGGGGATCATCCGTTTTTACATGGAACACTATAATCGTTTCGAGAGATTTCATTTCAGGTCTTCTAACATTACTATATTGGAAGATATCTCTGTTTCATACCTGTGTTCTTACCTTTCTTATCCCTTTTTTTAAAGAGCATCAAGTATTGCTCTTGAGAGCGGTGAGCAAGACTGCATCTCTCCAAGGGGTCAGCAGCAGCCTCAGTTTCTGTGCAGAAATTGTAAGTTCGAGAAGCTCTGCTGTTTTTTTTTTTTTGTGACTCCTTCGCACCCATAAATTCTGTACCTTATGTCTATTGAGTTTCTAGAATTTAGTGATAATTTGACTTAAGGTTTGTCGTACCCAGGTTTCAAATATATGAATTTTTTTTCTTGCTCTAAATTGCATCCTATCATTTGTATGCCGTCCTAATTCACGTACATAAATTCAAGTACTGCTCTTATATACGATAAAATTATTTCTAATTTTTTTCTTATCTCAAATCAAGTTTCTTCCTATTACTACAGTATATCTTGTTATCTTGATAAGCGAAGTTAGCAATTTAACCATCATTACGTTATACACCAGAATTAGAGACAAATTGAGATTCTATCGCTGCAACTAGGGAGCTGGATCGAAGCGGTAAGGAAAGAGTAAGCGAGTAAATCGAAGAAAGTTTTGTTCTGAAACTTCATAAAGAAGAAAAAGAGGGCGAGAAAAAAAGAACAGTTCGGCATCAATCCTCTGCGCACAGGAAGCGAGCCTACCTGTGCAGAGTCGTAGCTTAGGCGTTTCAGACTTCTTTACGTCGGGACACATCGTCGTCATGAACTCCTCTGTAGAAGGAGAATGTACGTGCACCCGTGCTTATGGAGAGGTATATCATGAATTTCTGAGAACAGGAAGAGGGTTTTGCGGCATATTTTTTTATGAAATAAATACGGTGCCATAACCCGTATACGAGAAGAAAGTGATGTGACATTAACTTACAGATACCGGAAGAATTCAGGCTTGATTTGGCAAGATCAACCACAATGCCAGAAGCATTTGTTATTTCATAGTATTAGCTGTTATAATCATCTTGATAAAAAACAATTTAAGTTGAGTATTTTAAATGAAAAATGGACAACAACACGAGGTATTTACATGAATAACATATATCTTAATTAAGATTAAAAGGAATATATTATTTCTATAAAGTTGAACGTAAAATCTTCTTATTTTAGGAAAACGATAGACATTTTCGATCTGCTGTTGTTAGGCGGTCCAAGATAGTCTCCGCGTTTAAGAGTAAATGTCCATTCAGGAAACGTTAAATTTCCCAGCGCCTTGTAAAGTGAGTTTCGATTGGTTAAAAGCTATCCCCATTCCACTTTTATGTAACACTACTGGTGCATGCAGGGCCGCCTATCAATCATACCATGATGAGAGGGTGGGGTTCCTTCGGGCTCTAAGAAGGAAAGAAGGAAAATTGGGTTCCCGAGAGAGAGAGAGAGAGAGAGAGAGAGAGAGAGAGAGAGGGAGACGTGGGGAAGGTGTTACATGTATAAAGCTTCAGAAGGGTATCAAGGTTAGATTTAGAAGCTAAGTTAACGAGATGAGTACGTTTGCCGTTTGGACTTCTTGAAATAAGTCGGATTTCTTGGGATCCTCACCTTTACGTTGGGAAATCTGAGTGAGATGAGCTATATTTGACTTTTGATGTACGAGTAAGGAGGAATCTTACTGAGAGATCTTAATTTAGTCCCAGTATGTTAGATCACAGAGTTTAGTTTGCTGATTATCTTTGTTATATTAATGCTACTCCGAGTCCAGCAATATGCTGTTCGAACCTACATTCTTACTCTTCTTTAGATTTTGAACTTGAGTATCCTCAACAGCGTCGGGAAGAGCAACGAAATTTGAAACAGTAGAACTGTGATAAGAAAGCGAAAGTACCAAAATACTGTGTCACTACAGAGCATTTACAAAGGAGCAAAAAATCGTTAAATAGATAAATAAAATAAAATCGATTAAAAAGATAAAACCTCCATGAACTTTAACAGGATCACTGGCCCCCCTGGTTATTCAGCGCAAAGAATTACGATATAGACAGGCTCTCAAGGTCACAAGGCAACAAAAATGTAGACATCTCTCAGAATATGATAATTCCAATAAAATTTTCATTATATTATTTCACTTATTAATCATTTCCAGTCACATATCCAAAGCCCCTGGAGCCTTTCCTGCGATCGCGTCACTTGATCAATCGAATTTTCCTTAGGAGAGCGCTAAAACCCGAAGCTTCACTCTGCGCCGTTCAACGACGTTTCTTATTGAGCTGAGATGAAGACCTGTTCTTGAAAAAATACACGGAATTGTAAGGAGTGACGTGTGCCTCAGATAATTAAGCCTAATATTCTTTGGGATTTTCACTGAGATTTTCAAACTGTTGTGTTCAAGGTGAATGATTTTTTTGTTGACTGATGAAACTGAAATATCGTATCAAGCATCAAATTAGAATTTCTAATCCTCCATATATCCTATTAGCTTACTACGATCACAAAGAAAAGTATTTGCAGCAATTTCTGAACTACAAATGAAACAGTTGAGCATCTTTTGACTTGCTGTGGTTTACTAACTGTTATGGACAATTAGTCAGACTTGTCTAGTTTTCATCATTTTTATGATTTTGCTAAATGATGAACACAGTTATTCTGCCCAAACCGTAAGATTGGCTGTATTTAGCTGGATAGTCCTATCATTATTATCGTATGTTGAAATGAATTTGTGTAATATGACACTTTAGATCAGCATTCAGTGATTCTTTATTTCTTTTAGGTCATATTCGTTCAAACTTCAGCAAGGCTCCTTAGTTAAAATCGCTATAAATTATATCCACACTATACCGTCTCCTATCACCGAATATTAAGGTTTTTAAAGAATTCGACAGGGAGAAATTATGAGAGCAACACATTTAATTTTCTCAAAAGAACCTGACTGGAATTGGGAGGTGATGAAAGCGCCCCATACAAAAGAAACGGGAGGTCGGTTTTGGTGGATCAAATTGTATTGACTTACTAATTATCGCTGCTCTTTACAGGGTCATATTTTGCCATCATTGTATCTCTCGGTTGCTCTAATCAAACCTTACAAAGGACCTTAGGTACTCTATCGTCATTTATGATTCGTTCCACTCAGTTCAAGTCCAAATATTCTTAATTTATGGTCAATAATATTCTTTTTTTTATTTTTGATACCCCTTCATTCATTTAGAAATGATAGCTTTAATCGCGGCCTCTCAATTCGTCGTGGCATTAAGCACAATTAGCCATAAATTTTGCTATTTAACGACCGAGTCTCTCCTGACGAAGAAGTGCTTTTATAGCTTCCACAATTATCGGAGAAGCGCTCCTCCCGCCAGCCTGCGGACTTTATTTACGTCGCTCAAGAGATTATCAGAAAACATTATCTGGTTATTTACTCCTTTTCCAGATTTTAATACAGTAGATACCTCGGGCTGAACTTTTGTATGAGATTTAGAAAGGTAATTTGATCATTCCACCCCCCCTCTCTCTCTCTCTCTCTCTCTCTCTCTCTCTCTCTCTCTCTCTCTCTCTCTCTCTCTGTGTGTGTGTGTGTGTGTGTGACTTCAGTCTCATGTCCCGTATTTTGAAAGACTTATTAATTAGAATTACGCTGAGCACATGCCTCTCCGCCCCCTCTCCCCTACTTCATTCATTGTTTGCGATTTTTTCTTTTTTATCAACATGTTCAGCAGTTTTTGGTCCCTTATGGGTATAAAGCATAACTGATTATATGTATGTTAGTGTACAAAGTTAAGTATACCTTAGTTTTACCAGACCACTGCTGGCCGGAAGGGTTAGACTTATTTTACGTGGCTAAGAACCAATTGGTTACCTAGCAACGGAACCTACAGCTTATTGTGGATTCCGAACCATATTATAGCGAGAAATGAATTTCTATCACCAGAAATAAATTCCTCTAACTCTTCATTAGCCGGCCGGAGACTCGAACTCGGACCTAGGGAGTGCTAGCCGACAACTCTACCGACTCTCCCAATGAAGAACTCTGTTAGTGTACAAACCATTCCATGTATCTTATGACATTCCTCAAACAAGTTGCTAAAGTAATATTAGATTTGCTCTTTGAATTTTCCTTCTGGGACAGGAACATTCTTTAGCATTTCCTCCATGCACTTATCGAACCCAAGTGTTACTTCGATATTTCCTTTCAAGTTACATATCGAGTGAATATATCATGAAAAGATTTTGATTAGATTTTTCCCCTTTAATCCAAAATGATCACTTCAGACATTGAATTATAACCATTGTGATGCCTGAATACAGAAATTAGTGTCTTTCAATAAAAAAAAAATATTAATTTGACGAAATTCTTAAATTTCTGTGGATTGTGAAGTATCTTTATGTATATCCTTAATGAGTCGATACATCTATAATTAAGGTAATTTGAAACATTGCACAAAATGCCTTTAATTAATGTACGAGGCACTTCATTTAACATTTGCGTTTTGAATAATCTGCGAGGGTTATCATCTTCTCCTGTAAATTATTGTAATTCATTAAAGACAATTTTTAACATTTTCCTTGAGAATTTCCTTGCATGGAATTAAGTAAAATCTATTGCATGATGTTTGCTTTTTTAGGATCTAAAAGTTAAGTATAACTTATTTGTTTTTTCTTCTTCTTAGTTTCCAGTTACTAAATTTTAGTTTATCTTTCGGAGTCTGCATTCTTCGCATTATATTTCGCACCGTTTATGAAAGGTTTCGTTTGCTTAAAGGGTGATTTGCCATTAACTAAATATGTTATATTGTAAGGATGGTGTAGAGTGACATACTGGCTGGGTGTTGTCTAGTTTATTGGTGGTTCCTTACTGAATGAATGTACAGAATCTTCGAAGTTGTTATTGACTGGTGCGAGCCGCAAAGTAGTTTCTACACACAGACAGGGCAAAACAAAGATTATGTTTCGGACATCTGTGCTTGTCGACAGACAAACAGATGGCGATTGTGAGAGACATAATAAACGTACAATGATAAAACATATATCAATGGAAAGGCCAGGAAATTCCACATATGGACATTTGCATGAAATTTGAGACAGATTAATGAATACAATGCAGTAGCATAATATATGTGAAATGGCGAGACGTTTGGCGTCTTCACAAACAGAAACCTACATACAGTTTGACACAGAAGATTCGGTGGGACATTATGAGTGCACGATCGAAATGCTTGCATGGCAATGCAAGTAGTGGTGATTGTACATGAATCGAGACAACAATGGTTAGAGAGAAATAGACAGGAATATTGTATGGTAGAAGTTGCGTTCCTTCGAGCGATGGCCGCTGACGCACGGGAGGAGAGAGAGAGAGAGAGAGAGAGCTGGATGCTTTGTCGTCTTGTTTTGTCCGATGGATGACTTACATACACGTGTGCCCTAAGACCGCCAAGCGGTCCCTTACAATATAGACCTTGAATTAAACGTTCCAGAAGTTTCCAAATTTGTTCTTATATACGAGCATAAACATGTTACAAGGATTAACTTTTACTAAATACGACACAAAACCTTTCATGATGACTCTTAGGAAGGTTCTTACCATTTTGGAAGTGATATTGAATGGATTTTCACATATTTTGTCTTTTCCAAATTTGTACATGAAACTTATTGCATATAATTTTGCCTCGCTCATAATTAAGTGTATCTGTTTATACCTTTTCCATAAAATCTTTGTCTTGCTCCAGGTATGAGTTCGAAGTATACGAAACACGTCGATGCCTTTTCCGAAATGCTTAAAATATTCATCCAACGTGTTAAGAATAATATCTCCAGAACACATCGGATATATAACAGCTATTCCATCTCATTAAGATCCTCCAAAATATGACAAGAAAACCACTTCCACGCTCTGTATTAAGCACCCTCATTTCCGGCTCTTTTTGGTGTCAGATTCCATAATTAGTTTTGTGTATGATCTGAGATGAGACTGTGGTTCTCGTCATTAACTTATCAAAAATATATACCGAGAGTTGCAAATTTGTCATTAGATTAGTCTAAACCCTTCTCTTATAATAATAATAATAATAATAATAATAATAATAATAATAATAATAATAATAATAATAACAACGCATTTTCGTTATTCACCCCGTTCAAGTTAATAAGAACATATGTAGTTATTAAGGTCAGTGGAAAGTCATTATTATTCGTTCTTATCTTTGAGCCGTTGGAGTCTCGGGAATCCTTCTTCCCAAGTTTTTCTTGCCAGACAAATGGAGGCAGATAAAGCAGTCGTGGCGTCGCTTCGGAAATGGCATTGCAGTATTTTTTATGGCTTCGTAATACAAAAAACACGTGAAATACCTACAAGTTTTAAGAAGGAAAATTTGCAAGAACTTCACCCTATCAGGCCATCTTCTCCATATTCATTCCAGCAACTCATGAGGCTAAGGAGTGCCTGCTCAGCTAGTGTGTGCGTCTGTGGCGTGTGTGAGAATGGATACGTGCATGCATGCATGCATGCATTCATGTACTGTATGCGTTTTTTTATTTATTCGATTAAATATGACGTTATTCGCAGCATAATCATTTCTTTATTTTCAAGGAAGCCTGTTGGTCAAAACGTTGTCTTAAATGATATGTTTTTAATTATTTGGTTTTTGTGACGATGCCAAACACTGCTTATTGTCTGGATGGCAAATATTTGCTACTCTTGACAAGATTTATAATATAACTGATATATTAGCATCGCCTAGTTTTATGCATCCTCAATCATAATCATTAATTTTAAAACTTGATTTTCGCTCAACGTTTTTCTTGATTCATCTTTGTACATCATCAGTGCAATAGATCTCCAAGAAAATGAGTCAGTTACGTTTGTAATCGCAGGATGCTCCGACCTTGTTAAGTATATGCATTCTTACTTCTTATGCTCATAATCTTTATTCAGTTATGTATGCTCAAAATCATACATCTTGTAAAGTAAACTGACCACCTCTTCACGAATCTCAAACAAACATTTTGTTTTCGTCCTTTGTGATGCCATATGGTCTCTGCGACATTTTTAACCTGGCCACAAAGTTTAGTCTTATACAGGATTTGGTTCCTTATTTAGGTTGCTAAATGTGCGTTTGAGGGGACCTGTCCATTTCGGGTGTTCTTCTTCTAGCCTACACTTTTGCTCATCTTTTCTGTTCTCTTTTTCCTCGTTCTTTATTCCAGCCTTTAATCTTTTACCCTGACCAAGCGCGCAATTTGCTCGATGAAGACTTCTCATCCTTTTTCAGCAATAATGTCATCAAACGATTTTATTACATCAATTTAGCGTTGCCGTCTTAATCTCGGTCGCTGATTTATACTGAGTGTAATAACAATATTCATTCTCGTCTGAAGAAGTTTCACCCGAGAGCTGTGATTACCACCCAATTATTTTTTCAAAAGAATCAATCAAGACAAAAAAGACGAAGCCCTGAGTCATTTGTCAGGCTCCGAGCTAAAGAAATAATTATTAACCAAATAAGCGTCTAAAACATCAGATATGCCCAACTTCATACGCTCGCCTCCAGATCTTTTTCTCAAATAAATCAAGCTCTAAACAAAGACAATAACAAGCTAGTGAGGAAAATATAAGGGCAAAAACAAGGCTGGGCGCTTACACAATCACCCGGGTATAGATGGCGCTGTGATGGATCCCTCTATAAATACAGGGTTCGATGGAAGATCCCATCCCACACGCCTTCCAGCCTTCTCAAAGGTTTTCGTCCGAATCTGTTGGTTTTAGAGAATCTAATGTCTCAATTCGCCCGTCCATATATTCTAGATGAAAACCATCATGGCAGTTTACGCACAAAATGTTAAATTACCTGGACATGAAACCACGTTCAAAATTCTACGTGGCAAGTACTCTTGCCAGCTCAGTCTTTCTTATCTGTTATAAACTCCCATAACTCTGTTTTGGCATCTATGATCAGTGTAAATATTAGGCAGTTGTGATAGGACGTGAATTCATCATATTTGATTCTACTTAATTGGACTATAGATCAACAGGGTTATATTTTATTTTCTCTCTCTCTCTCTCTCTCTCTCTCTCTCTCTCTCTCTCTCTCTCTCTCTCTCTCTCTCTCTCCTCCGGGGGTTATTCTTTTTCGGTTCTAATATTGGTGGTTGTGTATGGTGCCAAGTCTTGATAACAAGAGAGTAGTAAAATTTCGGTTGACTTTGCTAAGAGCGGTAAAAGTTTCTGGCCAGCCCATCCTGTCGATAACGACGATGCATTATCATTATTGACCAAAATCATACAAGCAGGAAATATATGAAAGGGTGTTTGACGTCTCTGTCTAACAGTTTCTGAAGATATCTTTGCCACGCGATTTGGGTGCTCAGGAAAATGATGAAAATATATTCTCAAAATATTTCAATATTGGTTCATTTGCATATTACAAAAGGATGTTTATGATCTTGTTTTTCTACCAATATGTATAATCTTCGTCGGAAAATTGGTATTCAAAAATATGAGAGAGATACCGATGTGATAGTGGTGTTAATATTGACATTATCTTTTTTCGTAACTGCATGCGTACGGGAAAGTGAATAGTTCAGAAAGTGAGTCAGCGCGCCGCTCGCTCGTCATCGGCAGACTATAAACTGGGGAGAGTCCCTGTAAAAAGAGATGCAACGATATCGAGAAGTGAAAATGATTGACCTCTGACTTGGCTAGGAAGTGAATTAACTCTAACACCTAGTTTTTTGCATGGGACACATTTCTGGGAAATGTGTCAGTAAAAATGGTTTTCTTGATTTGAGCGGTTTCGCAAGTGAGTGCTGCTAAAACAGAGAAAGAGGATTTCTGTTACTGCATTAAGTTGCAAGTCATTTGTAACAGGACAGTTTTGTTGTTGAGAATATTCTGTCTTACTGCGTCAAACATCCTGAAATGACCCACTTTTTATCAACATTGTCTTCGTCATTGTCATCATTGCTTTTACTGTTGGGGTGGTTTTATTCATTTTTTTATTTTTATTTTTATTTTTTTCTGCCCGAAAAGTTGTGACAAAAGCTTTTTCACGCCATGTATCGAGCACTTCCCTGCCCCACCCCTCGAACCGCTTTTGAATTGCACAGCTTCTCCACACGACTGAAGCATATCAAAACTATCTGACCCAGCCTTTCGCCAAGTTTAACCTTTTCATCTTTGTGTTTCTTAACCAATCAATTCTTCTTACGCACATGAACTAACCTGTTAACCGTATGTCTTGGCCAATTGATATTTGGAGAGTCTTCGTGCCAACAACGTCTAGTCTTTGTTGGTCACCCATCCAAGTACTGATCAGCGATATGCTGAACAAGTTACTGCCTATATATAGAATCTACTGGTCACTATTTATGTTAGCGTCTTTGTTTAGCTAGTAGGCATTACTATCCGATTCACTAACCATGTAAATGTATGTATTGTTCCACTTCGTATTCTATAGCAAGTCATGTGATTTTTCGTTCATATATATGTAAGGCAGTAGTATACAACATAAGGGTAGTAACAAAATCAGTGAAGCCATCACAGTATATGCATTAAAGCAAACTCAAACGAGGTTATGTGTGCGAGTGCACCGGCGTGTATGTCAGGTGACTGCATGCAAGAGATGTCCCGAACTTCTGTAGAACGTTGTAGACTGGCGATTCCAGCTTCTCTCTCACCAGTCCAGTCTTCAATAGGCTTTCGAAGGTCTGTTTTCGCCCATAATGTGGCCGTCTTTATTGTCACTGTCTGGCTGCTTGGAAAACCGATAGAACCTTCTCCTCCAATATCAGTCGTGTGATTGTCACGGTTGGTTGGGCGTTCAGCGTGGACCAGATGACCTGCTAATAGATGAGCACCACCGATAACTCAAACAGGTATATAGCATGCCATGTTTTCCTGAAAAGTTGGCTTGTAATTCCAGGCTGAAAGGATATGATTCTTTAAAGAATTCGTGCCTGAGACCCTCCGAACATTCGATATTTGTTTTCCTTTTCATGGTTTTTTAAGTTTTCGTCTCTTGATTTCATTTGCTTTGTTTGGGTCAGTCATTTCATGTTCTTTCCAAAGTAACCTTCGTTCTTAGTTTTCTGTAGAAGAAAACTAGAGATGTCTATTTGTCTGTCTTTCGGCACTTTTTCTGTCCGCACTTCTTCTGTCCTCCCTCAGATCTTAAAAACTACTGAGGCTAGAGGGTTGCGAATTGGTATGTTGATCATCCACCCTCCAATCATCAAACATACCAAATTGCAGCCCTCTAGCCTCAGTAGTTTTTATATTATTTAAGGTTAAGTTAGCCATGATCGTGCATCTGGCACCGCTATAGGTGCCAACAACACTAACCACCACCGGGCCGGGGGTTTAAGTTTCATGGGCCGCGGCTGAGAGTTTCATGGGCCGTGGCTGAAAGTTTCATACATTATACGCTGTACAGAAAACTCGTTTTTTTATTAAAGAAAAAAATTGTTAGCTAGACTAGGGCTATTTAGGATTCTGACTCCTTGAGCCACGCTAACATGTCATTTTGTTCTTGGGTCCGTCCGTTTTTATTTTTGTTATATAATGTCGATATTAATCCATTTGTTCTTCTCTTATTCTCATTTTGAGTCAGTTTTAGAAACTGGGATATCTTGGACCAGAGATCTATAGCACGTGATTCCACAGAGACAGGGCCTTTAAATATTCCCTGACCATAGGTTAAATATGAAGAATCGCAGGTTGCCACGAAGGTAAAGGGTTGGGTGGTTGGCAAAACCATGATTTCTAACTTTTGGGCATCACTTTCAGATCAGAGCTGGTCAGGTGACAAGATTAGAATCTGACTTATTCCAAAAACAAGTGGACATTACAGTGACTAAGCTATCTTCTCTACGATCTCCAAAAGCATTTCAAGAAATGACAGGATTTCCTTAAATGGACGAGGAAGTAAATGCTGCCAGATTAACATTCTCATGGCCAAGTCTCGTAGCTCACTTTAAATAATGTCTTAATTTCAGCGGATAGACTCATTTGGTCTCGATTCTTTCATCTTGATTTCCCCGCAATTTCGTACGGTTTCTTAAAGGCAAATAAGAGAAATAATGCAATAGCAACAATCCACCTTTGGAAATCCACCTTCGGGGAGGGAAATAAAAGGAAAGAAAGTTCACTTCGTGATTGGCCGGATCACATTTTGACTGGAAAATTTTCGTTTATCCAATCCTTGGATTGACTACTTTCAGACTTGACTAAGCCGATCTAGCGGAATAGACACAGGTTTAAGGAGGCATCCACACTCTTCCAGAACTGTTCTTTGCTCTTGATAACGAATTCTGACTCGAGTCAGTCGTATAGCATAAGCTGGCATTGCAAATTTGCACTTATATCTCTATAATTACCATTGAATTATGACCTGTGATTACAGGCTCCTCATCATCGGCCCATATCTGAGCATGGTGCGAGAGCATCTACGAGTTTGGATCTGATCACACGTCGGGAAAAGGGGGAGAAATCACAGGCGCTGAATGGTAAATCGAAGTGTTTATTAGTTCAGATTACAGGCTCACAACGTCTCAATCAGAGGTGTAGGTTTTGTGCCTTGGTTATTACTTATATCTGATTGACAGGACGGATTCTGTGATTTGCCCCGGGAACGAGTCTATGACCAATTCGCTTCTCTCAGGTGGAGATTTGCGGCCTTCTCGATTGGAATTTAATTTTCATTCGGCAGTTTCGTCGTGTTATCTTGCTGGATCAGAGGGATGATTGAGATGTTTTATATGTACCTTGCAAGTAATTGATAAAACGTCAGCGTAAGTGGCGACTACGTGTTTTTCATTTTTAGATTTTGGTTGGATAATTTTTTCGTCATGAAAAATCACGCAACATTCTTCAAACTTACTAGGATTTTAATGTATAAGTTTTCGTGAGAAATGTTATCAGAAATTTAGTGCCAGTAAAAGCAGAAAAAGCTTAAGTGCGATTAAATGTAGGGAACCATTCTTTTTAATGTACACTAAAACTATCTCCATATCCTTCATGAAAATAAGGCAGTTCTCTTCCTTATAATGTTACACTATTTTGATTAAAGAAGAGAAAAACATTTGAATATTGTTACTGAAATTTAGTGGAAGTAAAATATAAGTAAGGATTACTTATTATTTATTCACAGCCTCGGTAAGGTGAGCAAAGAAGATGCCAGAGAGAGAGAGAGAGAGAGAGAGAGAGAGAGAGAGAGAAAGTTAAGTATACCTTAGTTTAACCAGACCACTGAGCTGATTAACAGCTCTCGTAGGGCTGGCCCGAAGGATTAGATTTATTTTACGTGGCTAAGAACCAATTGGTTACCTAGCAACGGGACCTACAGCTTATTGTGGCATCCGCACCACATTATGACGAGAAGTGAATTTCTATCACCAGAAATAAATTTCTCTAATTCTTCATTGGCCGGTCGGAGAATCGAACGAGAGAGAGAGAGAGAGAGAGAGAGAGAGAGAGAGAGAGAGAGAGATTCGTGCAGAGATGGAGAAAATTTTTCTCTATTTTGAGTGTGCGGTTTGACCTACAGCCCGCAGATCGTCCTTAAAGCCGTTGCATCATCGTTATGGTTATAAATTTTCGATCTGTCGTGGTTAGCATTTGATGTACATGCTAACACTTCACCTGGGCAGCACAGTTTTTTTCTGTTGCTAAATCATCATTCAGCTGATGCGTGATAGAACAAATCAGATTTATTTGATGAACATGATGACTGGATCTTAATTTACAAGTGGTTGAGAATGATTGTAGGTACAACTTCTGGTTATATTCTCTGATTTTCGTTAAACGAATGGTCGTTACGCTATTGCCTTCGCTTTATGTCCTTTGATTGCGAAGCAAATAGTATGGATGTACTCTTAAACAACTGCAATGCAAGTTCGTGGCCTGATTCTCTCTCTCTCTCTCTCTCTCTCTCTCTCAAAGGGGACATTGTAGACATTACCCGAGGTTTCAGGGCAGCTAAAAACAAGCCGAGTACGTAATGAAGTATGGAGCGTTCTTACTTTTCTTCATTGTATATTATTCCTTAATGTTTGAAGTATATTTTTTTAATATCGTTTGTTGTCTTTCACGGGAAGCTTGACGAGCACTTTCGTTGGCTATAAATACATAAATAATTGGGTTATGTGACTCCCTTACCTTCATCTCTGCTTCTGATCTTGGAAGACTTGTTTTTCTTTTTTTTTCTTTTTTTTTCTTTTAAAAGCAAGTGTGTGTGTTTCCCTTAAATCTGATTATTTTTTATGTTTTCTCATACAATAATTGATTTATAACTTGTTTGCTCTCGTCATCTTCTAGTTTCCCAATTCGCTAGTTGTTCGTCCAGGAAAAGGAAATGGCCACGGCAGCCAATGCCTGGACGACCATCCAATTATCACACAATCCTTCATTGCAAGCGAAAATTACAGCGCCTAAACGACGCTCCCCAGGAATCCTCCTGGCAAGAGCGCAATTGGTTTGAGGGTCGCAGCGGCAGCAACAGCGGTCATGGAGCGAATCCTCATTATCACCTTATTACGTTGCAAGAGGCCGGGGTTCGTAAAGGTTCTTAATTGCCGAATCATCCGGCGTCGCTCCGAGGGGGTTGCTCTAATGTTCTTCCAGCGTTAATACAATTGGCAGACGATTACAGCGTTCGCCTTTGTTTTATTGTTTTCGGCGCTCTTTTTCTTTCTCTCTTTTTCCCACTGTTGCTCCTAGCCTTCGTCTCTCGGCGGTATTCGAGTGGCGTTCCGCTGGCCGCACTCTTCCATTTTCTCTTGTTTTCCGGCCCACCCCCTGATGGTCACCAGCATTACCATTTTTTTTTTTTTTTACGTCGTTACGTTAATTATTTTACCTTTCTGTTATTAAAGATTATAATGGAATCGATTCTTGTTCGTCGAGATATCTCTGTGACTTCATTTCCTCTCTGTGATTGATAATAATTGACCCTTTTAAAGGTGCCGCTTCTTAGCGATTTCTTGGATGCTTATATTTGACCTTCTGTTGACCCCTCTTCTCTCTCTCTCTCTCTCTCTCTCTCTCTCTCTCTCTCTCTCTCTCTCTCTCTCTCTCTCTCCTTCGTTTATAGATATGGAAAGAAAATTGGTATAAAGCTTTGTAAAATGATTTGACGTAAAAAGTAAAAATTTTAGAACTCCATCGGTGCTGTCAAAAGGTTCCAACATATGATAATAATTGATAATTTACTAAACAATGGTTTTTGTACTTTGAGTTACGATAGTGTAAAGTTGGAGCAAGGGCTGAAATATAGCTGTAAATGTAAAGAAGACCAGTGAGTTGGGGAAAAAAAAAAAAACAGGAAAAAAAATGCATGAGGAGGAACAGAAAAAAAAAAGTGGGCTGGCGTAAATGATGAGTATGAATGTTAAATTCGAGGTTGGGGTTATGGGTACAGCAGTATTATGGGAATAAAAGGGTAGGGAAAAGGAATATAAGCAGTAGGTTATTGGATAAGAAAATATAATATTTAGTTAAGGAAAAAGGGGTATTATTTGCGTTGCAGTGCGCGACAGAAGAGATCAGGTGCAGGCATACAAGAGGATGGACAGGATGGTCAAGAAGAAAGTGGGAGAAAAAGAAAGCAAGTAACAAAATAGAGGGGAGAAGGTGAGCAAGAATTTTATGGAAAAAAATTTATGCTAGAGGGAAGTAAATGCAGAGAAACGTTCATGAGCGCATTGGTCTTAGAATAAACGATGCGCATGGAGAGAATATGTCGGAAGTGAATGCACTTATGGGTCAGTGACGCATTTTGTAGATTTGCTGAATATATAGGAAAGGAGACAGGTTAAGCTGGGAGACACAAGAGTGGACAGGGGTAGTGTAAGGTTGAGAATGCTTGTGGAAGTGTCTGTTGAGGATGTGAGAGGAAGAATTAAGACTGGAAAGACGCCAGGAGTTGATAGGAATATAAGTGAGATGCTGCGTTAGAGTGCTGCGTAAATGAGTGACTGACCAAGGGTTGTAACGTTTCGAAGGAATGGAAGAGAAGAGTAATAGTTTCACTGTATGAAGTAAACGTAGCAGAGTCTACTGTAACAATTATAGGGCTATAACATGACTTACTATATTGGGCAAGATGTATGGTAGGATTGCAATTGAGAAAGTAACACAGATAACAGAAAGTCCAATACTGGATGAACAGAGCGCGTTTAGCACGGAAAGAGGTTTGCATGTCAAGGTTTTTTTAAGACAGATTATTTATAACACGTTTAAAGGTAAAAGGAAAAAGCTGTGAGCGACATCTATGTGCCTGGAAAAAGCGTATGGAATCCATAGAGGCAATGCGGAGGGTTAGGTGATGTTCAGTATAGAAGATAAGTCACTGAGAACGATTAAAAGTTTTAGTTTTTACAGTGCAAATAAATGTGTTGAAGCATATTTGTAGAAGAGTGACTGGTTTGGTGAAAAAAATTTTCTGACACCAGAGTTTTTTTTTTTTACAGTTATTCCATATCTTTATTGGTGGAGTGCTTCATGAAGTGAGAGAAATGACAGTAGATATAAGTACAAAGCTGTGTGATATGAAAATGAGTTGTGAGAGGAGCGTGGAACGGTTTATGTGTACATGTGGTACAGTGTCGATTAATGACACTGAAGAGAAGCTATAGAAACTAGTAGAGAGTTAGAAAATGTTTGCAAGAGTAGAAAGGTGAGAGTAAATGAGGCCAAGAATAAGGTTATGAAAGTAATTGGAAACCAGGAAGATGAATGTTGTTGGTTTGGAAGAATAGCTGTTGATTCGTACTTGGGAGTAAATATAGGGGACGATATTAGGATGATAGTAGAGGTGACTCACAAACTAAGTAACACAAAGAAAGTAACAGGGTGCATGAATAGATAAGAAAGTGACATGAATTACCTATGGTAGCCAAAATTGGCATTGTGAAGTAACTGTGGAACCACTCTATTTTATGGAAGTGAAGTAAGATGTCGAATGGTAATGAAATGGATAAAAAGTTTAAGCAGCTGAACTGAGCTCTTTGTGCATTATATGCAGTATAAAAAGAATTACTGATAGCGTGAGAAATATGAAGATTTGTTGAATTGGTCAAAAGGTGTATGTAGGTGAAAGGATGAATCTGCAAATATCAGCCAATCCACTTTCTGCCAACTTCAGCAAGTCTCATGATATAACACATCCATGCCTCAGGCCACTTCTTACACCAAACCAATCAATCCTCTGCAAACTTTAGCATATGCTTCACTTCCATTGTTAAAATTTCTATGGCTTCAAACAGCTTACCGTCTAACCCATACATATTCGATAACCTTTGCACTGTTTCTCTTTCGGAGCCTTCGTGTCTTGCACTTTAAATGGTTCCTTATTCTATGCTCTCTCTTTTCAGTCTTCCTCTTTTACATTTACCCTTTTATTCTCTCTGTTTTACAGTCACTGTTTCGTAGTGTGTCTACTTTACACTGGCTCCCTATAAGACTTCGTATTTTACCTCTTTGTAATTCTCTCTATTTAACTTTCTAAACTTGTAAGCCTGATTATTTTATGCTTCCGTTTCTTATCTTAGATGTCTGATTTATTTTTTCGCTGCTATGTCACCATTTATCGCTGACATTCTAAGTATCTCCTGAGTTCGTCATTCCCTTCCTTCTTGATTGCGCTACTTTTGTTCCTCCTAATTTCATGGGCTGTTCCACAAGAAGAGAGATGTTAATACAAATTCATTTTACTCGTAAGTCAGAGAATCTGGTTTTCCTTATTCCAGTTACCTGTATTTGTGAAAGAACGCGGTCAGGCATTAGGTACTGAAAAGAAAGAGAAATATATCAACAATCTTTTTTAATGTGCGCCCCCCGTGATAATTCATGGTTTTTAATGATTATCTCCTCATATTTTTCGTTAATTTTTTCATGTATTTTTTACTTTTCACAGAAGTATTTGACCGATCTTCTTTCTCTCTAGAGCATTATTGTATCACATCTTATATCTCTTTTTATTTTCCTTCAGTGAAAATCATATTTTTTTCTGCCATAATTTGCTGTTTATAAAATGTTTATAAAAAAGAGAAGACATTAGATTAGATCTCATATGAAGTGTCATCGCGAAATTGGCTTGTAATATCTTGCACATGAAATGTCATTGTTAGGTAGATTGGATTACTATAGGTATGCAATTATCTGCCGATACCTGTTATTGCGAGAATAAGATGTCTTATATTCAATTAGTTTTTCAATATACTTGACATCACTTAGACCCCAGAAATGCAATTTCGCAACATATTAGTACTTCATACATTATGAGCCTCAGATAAAACCTGTTTTTGCTCTCGGTCATCTTGTTCCTGTTGCCAGATTTTCTGAGTAAGAAAAATGCCAGATACTGTTAGAGCGGAGAACTTGCCAAATACTTCAATACAAATAGGTTTCACATTGTTTTGATATCCTAGTTTTACTGCTTTCGATTTTTGATGTTCCATATATCTGTGGAATTTGTGTCTATTCATTATGAATACAATACTTTATTATATCCCTTTTTTTTCAGTAATAGATATTTCCCTTTTTTCATCCGTCATCTGCCACTTTGTACACCCTCCTCAAAGGCCTTTTATTTCCCCAGTCAGTGGTTAAATGTTCTTAAAAATTCCTTTGAACTAATAATCGTGGATACTTCCAATTTTATCTGCATTGTCTTACCTGGTAAATAGAAATAGGTTTCACACTAGGGAGTAGTTTTCATGATTTAAACTGAAAGTGGGGGTGACTGTGGGACTGTCAGCCACCCAAAAGTGTACCTACCAAAGCAATATCAATATGTTTAAGAAACATCAAAGATTATTGATGAAAATAACCCAGCGGCAAAAATATTCCAAGGGTAGACTACTTCTGGGGCGAGAAATTTTGGCGTTCCACCTAGCTTGACCGCCACTATAATTGATGGGGACAAATGCATTCTTGTAATGCTCTCAGTTCAATCTGTTTTGTTCTACAACTGTGCCATCCTCGTAGATTAATGTAATATTAGACATTAGTGAATGACCTCTCACTGATGACACCTTTTGAGATATTCAGTTTCTTTGCTTTCACTTGTTATTATTTTAATTTTTTATCTTTTTTCTTCTTTCCCGTGGATAATTCTGGTATGGACCTCATACTTCTGTGGGATACCGCTGTGTACTGGCGACCTTCGTGGGTTCAGATAGTGCTTTCGCTATTAGTGTAGCATGCTGATCACACGTTGATCATATAAAGTTCGTGTGTTAATTGTCATAATGTGCTTTTGCCTGCACTAGTGAGGTCCTTAGTTAGAAATTAGGCCGGTGAGTGTGACATGTGCTTCACATGTCACACTCTTTGTCCATGTGCATGTGAAACATGGGGACTAAACCTGAGTTGCATGGTTTGCAGGACAGGATAAGCCTTGCAATAAGTTTATGTCGCTTGTTGCAGTTAACCCACATTATATTAGCATTTCTTCCAGGGGAAATGAGTGCTTGAAAGGTTATATGAGTGCCGAATGTGAGGGCTTGCTCCTACCCAAGTGGAATTTATATAAGAAAAGAAGGAGAAAGCAGAAGAAAAATCTTCTACCAGGGAATTTACATTGAGCCCTTTGCCTTCCCCTCCCCCCTCCCTCCTATTTCTCTAATCCTTTCGTTTGCCACTGTTTTGGGAATAGCTGAGAAATCATCATTGCCTGCAACAAAGAATGATTTTGGCATTTATGGTGGGCCAACCAAACCTCTCCCACATCCTAACAGTGAACTCCAGTGACCCATTTGCTGCCACCAAGAGGGAAGGCTCATGAGGGAGGTCTCCCCAGGCCTTTCAAGAGGTCACCTTCTTCATCAGGCTCCCCATCTTCTCCCTTCAAAGTACCAAAAAGTAGAGTGGAGAAGGGAGAAGAGTGCTTCAGGAGAAGATCCTTTCAGACATGGGCACTCACCATCAGGAAGGAAGAGCACAATGAGTCTTCCCCTCCTCCATCTCCTCTGTACGCTACTCCCCATCGATACACAATGAAGATGGTGACAGGTGGCGGAGTAGATCGTCTTCATCACACGAGGAAAAGATGGTCAGAGATGTAGGGATGGCAGGCGTCTAGCAGTCGTTGGTGCCATGAAAAGAGCCAGGACAATCCTCCTATCCACATCAGAGTAGTCAGGACAGTAGACAAAGCAAAGGATCTCATTATTGGTATGGGGGACTAGAGAGAGAGAGAGACAGTGCTCACCTGTTCTGCAGTCGGAGGAACAGCTTTCAGGGCACTGAGACTCTCAACATCGGTCCTGTCCCCTCTGCCATCCTCCCACCCCCACCCCTGTCATGTAACTGGAACATCCAGCATTATCGAGGACGGTGCAAGACTATGGAAGTGCCCTCCAAACTGTAGCAGGGATGGGGAAACTGGAACTGGATGGCACTGTGAAATTTGCCTCAGTGGTAGAGGATAGCATAGACCCCAGCCAAGGGGCATCAGACTTGGATGCCCAGGAAGATATGGAGCAGACCAAGGAAGCGACTTTTGACCTTGAGCAAGGCTTTCAGGAAGGCATAGCTCTCATTCATGAGATCCATGACTTTAGGGAGGCAACCTCTGATTTGGCCTTAGATACTGCAATATGTCAGTTGGGCAACAACACTCCCCTGGAGGTGTTTCAAAAGGAGGGCCTCTACTTCAGCCATCCAAAGGGAAACAATTAAAAGCAGATGGTGATGACAGCACTGCAGTGTGCCTTGTGGATAGACATGTGCCAGGGAACCTTCCTCAAGGAGAGATTAAGAAGGAAGGGCCCACCTCAAAGTGTCCCTTGATCAGAAGTTTGATAGCACCGGCAGGCGGAGCAGTCACCTTTTCAGTGTGATAGATTTTGCATATGTGGGTAAATCTGGTCCTAAGGAGGGGAGAAGTTTTCCTGCCACTGGTGTTGAAACAAATCTCCCATGAAAGTTGACTGAGCCTCAGAAATAGCCTCATCATGGAATTCCCATCCTAATGTGGGACAAGGCAGTAGGACTGCAATCTCCAGGCCACCAGCCCAGATCAGGCTACCAGTAACCACTGCCTGGATGGGATCTTTGCAAACGAGTCTGAGGTAGGTGGGTCCAACAGCAAAGCTCCCGAAGAAGGTGGGAAGCCTCCAGCCATTATGTTCCGCCCACTCCTCCCACCCAAGGTTGCAGAGTAGGGCCAGTAAAAGAGGAGGTTCCAGGTGAGGCAGTAATCCCTCCCAACACGCTACTCCAAACCCACCCCCAATCTACCACAGGTAGGGAGTTGCATAGTGGGGTTTTGGATGGTGTGGCAGAGCTATGGAGCAGATGATTCAGTGGCATTGGTCCTGAAGGAATGATTTGGGCTCCCATTCAAAGGTTGGGGGCCTCCATTCTCTTTGGGTCTGATTTGTTCCTGTCATGTAAAAGCATTGTCATTGCATGGATTAATTCCCTAAATTTATTACTGATTTTAAAGACAACAAAGAAACGGTTTTGATTGTAACAAAAACTTTCTATCACAGGAATTACTTAACGAGAGGCGTCAATCTAGCAAAGGTAGAAAGAAATCCATTATTCCAAAGAAGTTATGCAGAGAGAGAGAGAGAGAGAGAGAGAGAGAGAGAGAGAGAGAGAGAGAGAGGGGGAAAGCATAGCCAAGTTATGAAAGAAACGTTTTTACTACTTTAGCTGTAAGAGTATATTGTTTCAGACTTTATGCACAGAAAAAGTTGCTCAATTAACATTAGTCTCATTTGGTAAACGTGCTTTGATTGTTTAGCGACATTTGTTCTTCAGGCAGGGATACCAAGAGCCTCGTGTTACTAAGCCGCTACTTTGTGGAGTTGCCAGTTATCTCCTCATCCTGAGCTCACCGCGAAGTGTACTGAAATACAACAGGATAACAGCAAGATCTAGATCTTGGACAATGCATTCTTATCGATAATGGAAATAAAGCCGCGTAGAGAAAAAAATTAAATAAAAACTGGATGCCTCGGAAAAAAACACACACACACACTCGAACACCAAGTGGCCTGGGTAGAGCATGGATTTTTTCCTGGGTTGCTGGCTGACCCCTGGGCCCACCCAGCCGTAAAAAAAGGCGTGGGGCTTGCAACCTCATCCAATAAGTATCTGGTAAAATCGGAAGGGTAATACCTTCTGCCGCCATAAATATATGAAATACAATGGCACATAGCCTTACATTTCAAAAACGTAAAGTGAAATCCATAGCGAAATACAAATTGTAAAACTTCTTGAGTACTAAAAACATACAAAAACTTGGAGCTATCGGCCAACTACTGTGGACTTGTCAAAACCTTAGCCAATGGAGCAAAGCTATAAGCTTTTCCTTATATATATTGTTATAGTCACTTTTCTACATGACCACCAGATTCATAAACTAAATAAAAATGGGACTGGAATGGACTGGTGAATCGCAACAAACAAAAGGGGAAGGAACCAAAGAAAATACTTCAGTGCCTTAAACTTAATTTACTTACATTATATGTTACATTATATACAAATGAGTTCAGGTTCTTGGAAAGCACAGCGAAACATCATAGATCATAAAGCAGTAAATCAGAAAGTAAAAAAAAATTACTAACAACAGCATAATTACATAATAATTCAGTAGCAATTCGTAATTAAATAATTCAGTAGCAATTTAATAAATCATAACCAGAGCTACACCCGCTCTCATAACAATAATAGTAAACCAGAATTCCATACTGCTTAATAACAATAATAATAATATGACATAATCCACAAGAGCCTTTTGCTCAACCAACAGTAATGATAAAATAAAAACACCAAAACAGCCGTTTGCTCAACCAGCAGCAATAATAAAAAACACTGTACATGACAACGAAATGCAATAATGATAAACCATAAATAAATGGAGTTTTACAATGAGTGCCACCATCAAACAGAAAACCTCGAGGACGACCATCGAACGCTGCTAAATTATCGCCGATCCACCACCGAACGATCACCACAGCGCCGACACAACAGCTAAACCGCTGTCCTGAAGAAATCCTCTTCAATGTCGGTGACCATGCTCTGGTCACGACCTCCTCTTCGAGAACTTGAATTAACGTGCTCCCTTGCCGTATGCAGTCCATCAATGAGGCGACACTCCAAAACTCGTTGCCGTCATCACCAACACCCTGGTGATCCTTCCAAAGCTGCTGTAGCTCCCATCACCATCAACTAGGCGATTCTCAGAAACTGCTGCTGCTATGTTCTCGACAAACCATTGTCGAGAACCTGCCGATCTGCTTTCCAAGACCTGACTAACACTGCTCTTCTCAACGAGGCCGACGTTTCCTCACCAACCTGATGAAAACAAGCAGAAAGAAGGAGAAACAGGCAAACAACCCTGAGATGATTGTCTTAACAAAATAACTACCAAACATGACAATATATATATATATATATATATATATATATATATATATATTTATATATATATATATATATATATATATATATATCATATATATATATATATATATATCAGGAGAGAGAGAGAGAGAGAGAGAGATGAAATACTATTGTTTAGCATTTCGCATACGATCAAGACAGGTCCGATATTACGGAAGTTTGGTTTCCTTGCGATATGAAAAATAAAAAAAAAGTGAATCTCTTTCTCTCTCTCTCTCTCTCTCTCTCTCTCTCTCACCATTCCTCTGATATATATATATATATATATATATATATATATATATATATATATATATATATATATATATATATATAATTCATAATTCAGTTTAGTTTTGGAATAGATAGGAAATAATGGAGTAATATAGCTATAGTCCATTTCCTTGCATCTGTCCACTCACCAACATGGGTTTTATGTAGATGTGGCATATGTATAGTTACCTCGTGATCAGTTGAAATCAATGTTTCCGATATCGTAGGCAAACTATTTCTTCAGTAATACATCTGAATGCTTATGGATACATAAAGAAACAGCACACGTTCTTATAAAATTATAAACATTCCGATTTACTTCGAAAACAATATAGTACAAGCATCAAATCAAATAGCCTACGCACATCAAACAAAAATAGACGATGGTCTTTCAGTAATTTTGTCCCAGCGTGGGTAAATAAAAAAGACACCTGGCTGTACGAGTGCGAATAAAAGGTATTTTAATAATTTCTTACATGTATATTACATGAATAGCGGTAATATTCAAAACAGCATGGAATATTGTTGTCTATGATGCATGAAGCTGTCTGGGGTAGGAGAAAGGAACAACCACTGCAACACTGGATGGAAGGCGATGCATGGCAATGGTATTGCAGTTTTCCATTCCGAGTACTTTATATATTTACATAATTTTTTCTTGAGCATAAAAATCGTCGTAATAGTTCAGTGACTGGGCAGCTTCAGGAGTATTTTGCCAAATAGCTTAATGAGCAAAAGTTTGATATCTCACTGAGGTCCCGTTATCCTTTGTGCGTTGATGACATATAAACGGATAAAAGGCTAGCCTAGACTTTTCAGTTTTCTTTAAAAGGAAACTATTGTGCCGACTTTGTCTGCCCGTCCGCACTTTATTGTCCGCACCTTTTCTGTCCGCCCTCAGATCTTAAAAACTACTGAGGCTAGAGCGCTGTAAATTGGTATGTTGATCATCCGCCCTCCAGTCATCAAATATACCAAACTGCAGCCCTTTTGCCTTTGTAGTTTTTATTTTATTTAAGGTTATAGTTAGCCACAATCGTGCTTCTGGCAACGATATAGGCTAGGCCACCATGGTCCGCGGCTCATACAGCATTATATCGAGACCACCGAAAGATAGCTCTATTTTCGGCGCCCTTGATTATACGCTGTAGCGGCTGTACAGAAAACTCGATTGTACCGAAGAAACTTCGGGGCATTTTTTACTTTTTTTTAATGTAAGGTGTTGGAACGACTCTTGGATAGACTTTACATTGCTTAAAATAAACAAGTAATTTTGACAGTTACGAAAGGAAAAATGTGCTAAAAGAAGGCCAGTAAAATTAAATATCTGGTATAGGCCTATCGTTCACTTGTCAATGTATAGAACTCTAGTGGTTAACATCATAAAAGTTATTTTTTCCAGTTTAAGGACGTAGACATAACTTTGGTATGATAATAAAGTCATTTTTGGTGTTCGTGCAACGAAATCTACATGAAAAAAAAAAGTTGGAATTAGGAAATCTTGTGATCTGGACAGTTTGTGGGCATAGGTCACGTGTAACCTGGACTACTCTATAGTGAGATACGAGTAAACTGATACAAGCTTCGTCTTGTAGTTATTGTACTGTATATAGGTTTATTATCGTTACAAACTGGCCTGTTTATGTTAGTGAAGAAATAGTTTGAGCTACACATGCGCATGTACAACCACATAGTTACCGTAGGTATCCAGACGAGTTGAAACCTCCTACAGTCGCAGTCTAGCAGACGATAGCACATCGATTCCCAGTTGTAAATTTGTGATCGTTAGTACTAAGTCAACCAGCGCCGTCAGTTTAAAGAGAAGTTCATGCAGTATGACATTTGGGCAATCTTTATTTTTTTTTTATATTAGCATTCAGTTACCACACATGCTGTATCGGTAGTGAATCTATGGTATGCATCATGGTATTTCAAATACCCAAACACTTTGCACGAGATAGGGTTAAACAGGTGAGGAAAACAAATACGCGCTCTAAACTAAGCAACATTTATGCGCACCGTCACACAAGCGTATTTATTTGTACACATACCTTCATTTATTTATTAAGTACATTTGTTAATATTCTCTTGATATCTTCTTAATGGAGTAAAAAAATGCCAGTCGATATCGTCTTGTTTAAGAAAGATTCGATACGACCTCCAAATTTCAGTCTCTCCTCTGCTAGTTTATTCGTTCTCAGATAGATCCAGAGGAAAAAGGAATAATTTCCGTCCAACAAAGCTATTCTTGCCGTGTATTTATCCTGTAACTTATTTTCACGGCAATAAAATGTAATACAGCACAGTTACTCCTTTGAAAACGGATAATCAGCAACTACTTCGCAATCCGCCATCAATAATAGACAATTATTGAGGGTAATAATGGCCGTTGGTTACATCTCATAAATTGTCAAAAAGTCTGTAGGCCTAACGGAAGTATTAATAGCTTTATTAAGGTTCTCGTAACAGATATATGACGTTAGATTAGGGGTTGTTCGGCTGTTTAATCTTAGGCTGGTGATCAGAACTCAGTTGCTATTGGCTTGCCATGAGACCTTTGTCTCTCGTGTCATTGATTGCTGTTTTCTGTTGCTCTTACTTCTCTTTCTTTTTTATTTTTCTTTATTTCCATAGTGCTTTTGCTTACTTCACTCTGTTGTCATCAAACCAATATTTCACTATTTGTTAGTCTACGTAACTAGTAAATGTCACTCTTTTTTTATTTCCATTTTTCTGGGGTGATGTTTGATAAAGCTCTACAGATGTTAAATGTCCATGGTGGTGTCCGTGGTTCTACGGGGTTGGAGAACTTTGCAATGAAACCACTGTCATTACTTTAATTATTCATCAACGCTTAGCTTTTACCGCGTATCGGATTCATGGGAGTAAGTATAACAAGATCACAGCCATTGATCATGATTAAGAAAATTAGGAAATCTGTTTTGATATGAATTATTTGTAATTAGGAATACATCTAAATGATAACCATAAATCACACTGAATTTTGTATCTAGTTTATCGAAAAGTGGTATCGACTTTATATGTTTTTTATCTCTTAACATTGAGAGAATAGTGACCTTTTTATAACTTCTTTAGAATCTTTAATAGTAGAAATGTAAGCTTGCGGTAAAGCCGTTCTGCTATTTGTAACTTGCAAATTGACAGACCAGTTCTTGTGATATGGGATGACAGTTTTTTTTACGCTCGACTTAAGTCCCAAGGATTTTATACATCCAATGTTGTTGTTTATGACTGAGCTGGCTTTATGCCAGCACAGGCTCTTCCTCATAGAGCAGCCCGCAAGTGTCATTCAAGTGATGAAATGGTCACTGAATAAAATGAGTAAAAACTGATGTATGAAAGTAGAACATTATCTGATGTTTCTTGTTTTGGATTTTTTTTTTTTTTTTTTTTTTTGCTGATTAGAAAAACTTCCAAATACAGAGAGGCGATTTGCGTATAGAAATTCTTGGGCGAATTTCTCGTTTGACTATATTTTACCATGGTATTAGTTTGCTCTTAATTGTCTAAATTTTTTTCGTTGAAAACATGTTCAAATACAGCAGATAGTTTAGAAAAAGTCTTTATAAAAATCTTCATAGACATTATATTTTACATTTATTTGAGAAGATAAAACTGGAAACACCCCATTTACTAGAAATGAGCTTGTTTTTAGTTTTCTGTAAAACGAAACTACTGAGATGGCTATTTGTTTGTCCGTCCGCACTTTATCTGTCCGCCCTCAGATCTTTAAAACTACTGAGGCTAGAGGGCTGCAAATTGGTATGTTTGATCATCCACCCTCCAATCATCAAACATCAAATTGCAGCCCTCTAGCCTCAGTAGTTTTTATTCTATTTAAGGTTAAAGTCATCCATGGTCGTGCGTCTGGAACCGCTATAGGTGCCAACAACACAGGCCACCACCGGCCCGTGGCTAAAAGTTTCATGGGCCACGGCTGAGAGTTCCATGGACCGTGGCTGAGAGTTTCGTACAACATTATACGCTGTACAGAAAACTCTATTGCGCCGAAGAAACTTCGGCGCATTTTTTACTTCTTGTATTTAAAGCGACGTTACAAGAAGTTTCTCACCAGAGTGAAAATATGGGGTTGTTCCTCAGCCTCGCTTTGGTGACGTCCGCTACCGCCAGGCATTTTCATTTCGCATTTTAAGAAAAGGCACTCCGGACTTTGCAGCCGTACATTGACATCTGTTATTTTTTTTATCCTGTAAAAAGACTGGCGGTAAACAAAAACAATCATTCCAAGTGTTTTTGGCTGGCCTGCAATGAATATTGTGGCTCTCCGCATATTCCTTTAGTAAATGAAGTATCCATTGTTGCTCGCTGCGCATGAGGGTCAACAGGCTCTTTCCCAGCAATTATTCTGAGCACTGGCAGGCTCGATGCTTGGCCATCTCACAGTCGAACCAGATTCCTCACGATGCTTCATCTGACAGTTGAGTAAATAGCAAAATGCTTTCTTATAAAAGTTAGCTATCCTTACTGCCTTTATACATATACCACTATTGCTAGACTATGCTCCTTCATCGTAGAGTACTCAATTAACAATCCCGTTGGGGGTTAGTGCCGACAATTCTTTCCTAGTGCAACTGAAAGGTTTTTCCTCCTGTTGCACCTTGAAAACCTTCTTTACTCTGTTTCCTTTTCATCGTTGAATGACCTCGTTTGCCCAGCGCGTGGCCTTTGGCCAAAATTTTATGTTCCTTCCTGCTATTAACATAAAAACGGATAAAATAGAGTCAAGGAAAAACTTCAGAGTCTTTGCGGGTATAAGGATATGGGATTTGTTATCAGATCAAAATGATCGAGTTACGTAGTATCTTCGACAATTCCAGGTTAAAATGGTGTTTCCCATTGCATTAGAACTCATTATCTTTCCACTTCCCTTACCTGACATGGCGCTGGAAGCTGCAGGCTTTTGTGTTGGGGTAATTTCAGAATAATTGAGTGTGACTCTCGGATCACATTTTCTCCCTTTAATTATTGTTCTCATGCAAGATCATGTTTGTCTTATTTTAGTGGTTTCGTTTGATAATTTGCTTCCTTCTGAAATATCCGTTTATTCCCTTACAAACGTAGGGTATATTTAAGAGAGTTTACTGTTATACCTACATATCATACTTATTCGTAGCACGTACGTGCGCCAACATTCTGTTTATATTTTAGGGCCTACGTAGCCTATGTCTTCTCACTCGAGGCTCAAATGGTCTCATTCTTACTATTTTTGCCGCTTCAGACCTCGATTCTGGGTGAAAGAAAGTTGTTCATACCAGAGAAAAGAAATACGCAAGAACAAAAGGGAAGCAGGAGCGCAAATGATAAATGAAGGTCCAGTCCCAACTATCCGTTGATGTCGAAAGGGGAGTCAATAATCGTTGGAGTTCTCATCTGGCTTCCTCGGCGGAACACCCCCTGACCCCCGCCCCACCTCCCGCCATTTATCCCGCCCCCATTCAATCCCTCCGAAGACTCAGTTGCCCTTCCTTCAACACCCCGGAAGAAATAACTTATATAAGACAACTTAATTTCGCAGTGCTCCATCCGCATGTAAATAAAAAATCCGTCTTCGACGGAGCGACCTTTTCTCCTCCTTCGCTGCTTCCCGAGCGCCAGTAATCGGATATCGACTGATGTTTTTAGTGATGATGAAGACTTAGTATGTGTTTGTGGTTTCAGTTGTGTGTTTTGGATGATTGGTTTCCTCTTTGCTGATGGCGACCCTCCCAACTCCTCTCTCTCTCTCTCTCTCTTTCCATCTTGTCTGTCTGTTGGTCTGTCTCTCTCTCTTAATATTTCTTTAATTTTCTTGCCTTTTTATAACCCACCGAAAACCTATGAAAAAGGAAAAAAGGAATCCTTATCTGAAAAGGGAACTTAAAAATTGAAAGTATTTCATTTACGCTTTGCTTTTGATTAAATGTGATGATTGAAAATTCACCACACTTCATCCTCAGTACTTTTGCATCGTTTCTGATGCAATATTATATATATATATATATATATATATATATATATATATATATATATATATATATATATATATATATATATATATATATATATATATATATATACTGTATATAAGCATTAAGCTACAAACGTCCTTTAATATCCAATTGGATATTAAAGGACGTTTGTAACTTAATGCTTGTATATGAATCACAGTGATGTGATAAAAAGTCATATACTGTATGTATGTATATATATATATATATATATATATATATATATATATATGATTATATATATATTTATATATATATAATATATGTATATATATATATATATATATATATATATATATATATATATATATATATATATATATATATACACCATTCCATGTAGATATAAAATAAACTTCCGTTTATTAGTAACTTTTTCTTTTAAAGCACAAGTTCCACCTCATATAACTTTAATTTTGGTTAGCTATCACAAGCCAAAGTTGAGTTAGTGCCATCTTTGTTCGGTGTCTCCAGGATTTGTTTTCTTCGATTCACTGTTGCACAAAAATGGCCCCTTTCCCAGGTCATCTTTAGATCCAGTGTCATATTTTTCCCAGGACTTTATGCTCAGCGAGGCAAAAGAAAAAGAATGCTTTTAGAGGGAATCTCTCCCGTAATGTTATGTCAAAAGGCATCTCAGGTTTTGGTCTGTGTGTAAATGACAGTCTGCCTGTTCATTTGAGGCTGCCGAGGAATATATTTCTGATATCTTCATTTGTTTGATTTTTGATATGTGTTCTTTATTGTTCAATAATTTCCTTCTGATAACGTTGTTCCAAAAGTTGTTTTACCCTGCCATAAGCTTCACCCCTTTAATATACCTAGAAATCCCGACAAGTTTTCCAAGAAATGTAAAATTCCCTCCATCCTCCCTCCGCTGCTCCATAAGATTTCGTCCTTTTGGGAAGCGCCAGGGAGGGCCTTTTTCTTTCTTGCCATAAGAACCAATTTCGCGAGATTCCTTGAAAGAAGAATATGATAGGAATTTCGAACCTATCAGTGGATATTATAAGGGTTATTTTTCTATCTAATGATCCAGCTGCTCAAAAGCTCTCATCCAGGTCGGCCGTCTGTGGAAAAATTTCTGTAATCTTTCAGGGAAGATTGGAAGAGGATAGTGCTGACGTGTGAAGGATTATTAATCTATTCAATTGACACCTTCACACACTACCAATAATTCAATCCTTATCATTTATTTTCCCATCTCCACATTACTCCTGGTTTTCGGAATTTCTCCGACATGCAGGCAAAAGAAAAAAGAACAAAAGGAAAGAAAAGAAATGGGACTTTCTGTGTCATTTTACTCTAATTTAGGAGTTTATTAGTTTTCTTTGACTTACACACTTCCTCTCACTCGCCTTCCACCCTCCAACTATAAACAGGTACTGAAGGATCTTGGAATCTGGGAGCTGCAACGAAAATTCATCTGTCTCAGTTTTAATCTTTTTGTCAGAACTCGTCTGTAGAGGAATTTTACTTAGCTATGCATTTAATTTGTCTTGATTGTCTATTCAAATGTTGAAAGGGTGCGTTTAGACCAAAATGACATTAATTCGGTGCTGGAGCGTCAAACAATGCAAATAAATATTTTATCTTATATGATATTCATTTCAGATTTTTGCGTCGATGAAAACTATTCAACGCACACATGAGGACCAATTGAGAGCAGAGGTTACTGTTCACAGGGGCCTGATAATATGCCGTATGCCTAATGATTGTGGCTATACAAAAATAATTTGGGGAAGGAAGTTATACCATTACTTAACATTATCTATTTGTCACGAACAACCCTGCTACCTTATCTAACAAACGCCATCCTATATTGTATCTATTTTTGAAATTATTATTAACAGCTTGTCGCTACGTGTCCGTTTTGATTGAAGTGCATAGTTGTGCATCACTCTTGAATAACCACCGACATGTTTCTTAATAATATTGGCTTCTCAGACTCTGAATTAATTTACCGATGAAATTCTGTTGGCCACGTGAATTTTGGCTGGGCTTCCAGCCGTCTGGAAAGTCTTATTAATAAACTAAAGCCTGATACTTTTAAACCTATGCACTTTTCTTTATTAAGTTATACTCAGTTGTTTAAACTTTGTTTTTGTTTTTGGTGTAGTTTGTGGTGGCGTTTTGAGAGATTTATATATCAACGCTGACTTCAGATTGACTGCAGAGATTCATCGTCAATTATATTATAAGTAATTCCAGAACACTAGCGTAATCATTTTAGTTTAAATTTGATCCCCTGTGGCGTAGAAAATATATTAATTTATATTTTCTTTATTTAAATTTTATCTGTAATATGAATTCATATTTCCACAGTAAAATGGAAGTCAGAAGGAAAATAAATGCTTTTAAGATGCCGTCACATGATGTTCATGAAATGTTATTTTGAGAAATGCCAGAGGCTGACTATATAGTCAAGTCTTCAGTTAAGTCACTAGCGAAGTCTTAGCAAAGAATTAAACTTAGGTGGAGCGAAAATATGTTGCAGCATCTTTTCGGTAATTGCAAATCCCACAACATCACTGCCGCCTCTCCAGGGTTCACGCAGATGATGCTGCTTACATGTCATCAAGGAGCCTGTTTAGGCTTCTTGCGGACGTTGCGGGTCATCAAAACATTTATTTATCGACAATTGTAAATGGAAGTTGTCAATAATAAATGTTTTATTTGCAATTTCATGGATATATATTTTAAACACTGGTCATCTTTAGAATATATAAATTTAAACTTATTATTTATTTCTTGGATTTGTGCTTAGATATCGTATTCCATTCCATTCCAGTTTCATGAATATATGGCGTGAAAGCGTTTATAAATATGTGTGGATATAATTATCGTTCCATTTCATGGAAATTTAGCAAGATTATTTTTTTTTTTTTTAGACTCTCTATATTAGAACACAATTTCGACGTCTACTATCATCGGTGTTGCGAAGCAAGGTTTCACAAAATCATTCTCTGCCTGTATGCTAGACATAGTGAATTCGAAAAATATATGTAATTTTAGGACCATTTAGTTATCATAAGCATTTTTTGATCGAAACATTACCACCGGTTTTCTAATGGAAATTTTCGTGCCGGAAAGTAAACACCATTCATTTGCAATATCGAAGGTTTCGTCATCAACTCTGGGCTGTTGAAAGATAATTGCATGTTTAAAACCTTTCTGTCGTTATACATGTGTGACTGACCTACGCAGTTTATGACAATAATTTTATGCTCTCAGGCGCATGCCCGGGTACAGAGTTCATACCATTTCGGTTTATAGTCTCAGTTGCTGAGCATTAAGAGGCTTGTTAACGACTAGCTAAGCTTGAAATGGCCAGCTCTGATTCTGTTACCTGGGGAGGATACGCCGCTGAAATTCAAATGTGCAATTGCCTTTCTGTGTAAGCTCTGTTTGGGAAATAAGGAATACGTCCTTTAATGTCAGAAGCGAAAGTAAGAGAATCGGGAGAGGAGGAGGAGGAGGAGGAGGAAGAGGCACAAGAGAGAGGAGAAGAAGCAGAGAGAGGGAGAGAGCAGTTTCTCTCCGGGCGTAGCTTTTCTATTTCCTCAACCAGCGAGCGGAACGCGGCCTAAATCCCCCCGCTTTGCGCCCCACTTTATATGAAAATGATACGCCGCCTCGGATTCTCACGTTATTTCCCTTCGTCAGAGCTCAAAGGGCGCTTCCCTTGAGAACATTCGAAAAACCATAATGGTCCCTATGCTCCATTACTGTAAGGGCGAGGGTAGGTTTTGGTTAGGAGAGGGTTGGTTAAGGAAGTTCGAGGGCAGAAAATGGAGGGATGATTGTTAAACTTTGAGGTTAGGGGGGACTTGCCAAAATTGTTGTCCTTTCAATGTGAATGGTGAGATGAGGTGGTGGTTGGTGGCAGGGGTGGGATGTCAGGGATTTAGGGAAGGGGTTTAAGGGGGAGGGAATGATTGTGGGATTGGGGTGTGATAAGGGATGTGAGAGGAGAAAATGGGGTGGGGTTGGGAGGGGGAGCGGGGAGCGGGGAGCTGGGAGGGGCTTGGCAGCATATAGTGATGGATTACGAAGAGCTGGATGCTACAAGCCCCTGGACGAAATATTCATAAACAAGCTTCGTGTTTCAACCTGGGCAGAAATTTTATTCTTGGCATAAAAATTTGGAGGCGTGATGAAAATGTGAGTATCTTGCATGTACGCAGCAAGAGTAGTCAAAACATCATCTTTATTGAAATGTGTAGCGAAAATGCTCGGTGTCTTGTTACTGATATCCATAAGCAAAATATCACCAAATTATGTAAAGCTTTAAATTTATAAAGATGCAATAATAATTAGTTAGCCTTTACTCGCACTCATTCAACTCTTTACTAAGATTTATAATTATCTATCAATTTTCCCGAAATGCAGTCTTTATTGTGAATAACCCGGCACCCAGTTTTTCTTTGCAGCGGATCTAACACTGTTGCCGAAACAATTTCCCTGTTTTGACATCGGTGTGGTGAGTGTGCTGTGTTCCCTCCGCTGCCTCTCAAAACGACGTCACGTTTTCTGTTCCTTGGTGTTGTTTTCTATAAGCTAGGTTTGCTCTTCGACAGATTACCCTTCGTACATAATGTCGTTTACTGTCTTACTTATTCACAGTAGCTCAAAAAGACAGTGATTTTCCATAAACATTTTACTGTTATTAACACACACTCTCTTTCTCTCTCTCTGTCTCTCTGTAATTTGCCATGTAACGGCAGACACATTGTGAAGTGGAGAACAGGAAATCATTTTAATAGCAATCAGGATGTTTTGACTATTTAGAATCTTTATTACATATTATGCATACGAATACGTGCCTATATACATGTCTGTTTGCTTATCAGCAATAGTCCTCTAAAACAGTAAAACTAGTCATTTTGCATAAAAATATACAGTTGAACTATATACTTTGAGAGTGCTGCTCTTTGAAAAAAAACCTTAGGGAAATAAATAGACCAGGCGTCTCCCACACTTACTAAAACATCATGAGCTACTATTTGATTGGCCGGTGAGTATGAATTCCGCGACAATTTGCGAAGCGACACTTAGGAAACCTGGCTGTTGAACAGAGCGAAAAGGTGAGGGAAGAATTCTCTGTCAAATATTAAGTTCCGAAAGAGCCATTTTATTCCCCCGAAATCGCCATGTTGGTAGATTTGCCTCATGCCCCTTGTGAGGGCTTCTTATAGACCCTCAGGGACAACAGGGGCTCATCGCCAAGAGCTGTGAGCCCAGCATGACAGTAAAAAGATAATAAAGATAGTAAAAAGATAATAAAACGACGCTAAAGAGTTAATAAAGAGCATATAAGGTTTGATGGCGAGGTGGGATTCGCTCTTTCTATGCATCCGGAGTTCCAATTTTGGGCGTAAAATCCGTGAGCAGAAGAAGAACAGGAATTTCATCTTGATTCCTGGCTTATTTCGGGACCAGATTTTATACGACTTCTCTTTCTTACAAATTTGGATTCTTTTCGCTCTTCTCTTTCTTTTTACTTGCCGATCCTTCCGCTAATATTATTCTTAGTACTCTGTGGGATAGCGGCTGAATGGCATTTGGCCGAAAATGAACAATGTTCCTTCGAGGTTTGAAAGCGTTGCGTCGGGTCAGTGCCTTTGCCGCTCTCTCTCTCTCTCTCTCTCTCTCTCTCTCTCTCTCTCTCTCTCTCTCTCTCTCTCTCTTATCGTGTCCTCCCCAGCCCCCCTTCCCCATCTATCCTAGACGTGTTAGGTTCAACTGAGGCCACATTATGCAAGAGACGGTGGTCCCCATCATGTGTTATTGTCATCATAGTCCCATTTGTCTGCTGACGACGTACCGCTGTTGGATATGATGGGGAGAGAGAGACACGATATATATATATATATATATATATATATATATATATATATATATATATATATATATATATATATATATATATATATATATATATATATATATATATATATATATATATATATATATATATATATATATATATATATATATATATATATATATATATATATATATATATATATATATATATATATATATATATATATATATACATATACTGTATATATATATATATATATATATAATTCCTGTTAAAAAGAAATCCAGGTCAGTAAAGAAATAATATAAATATAAGCGTTGTTTTTCGGAAACAGCTGTTCTCTCTCTCTCTCTCTCTCTCTCTCTCTCTCTCTCTCTCTCTCTCTCTCTCTCTCTCTCTCTCTCTCTCTCTCTCAATCTAGATATATACATATATATATATATATATATATATATATATATATATATATATACTTATGTATATGTAAATATAGATATATGTATAAATATATATATATACATATATATATATACTATATATATGTAAATATAGATATATGTGTAAATATATATATATATATATATATATATATATATATATATATATATATATATATATATATATATATATATATATACATACATACATACATACATATATATACACACACACACACACGTGCAGGTCAGTAGAGTGGAGATTAGGTGAAGGCTGGTTCAGGATTACTTCTTTCAATCTTCTTTAATGCTTTCGTAGAAATATGTTGGCGATTGTATCGGAATGCAGAGACCCTTGGGAGATGTGATAGAAACCGCCTTAATCAAACGAACAGGCACTATGAATATCTCCCGAGGCCTCGGAATTCCGATACCATCGGCGGCATATTTCTATAACAACCATTAAAGAAGATTGAAAGAAATAATCTTGGGTCAGCCGTCATCAAGTTTCGACCCTATGGCCTCACTTCTGGAAGAGTCTTCAACTCTACTGACCTGTATTTGTGTGTATATATATATATATATATATATATATATATATATATATATATATATATATATATATATATATATATATATATATATGCATTGATATGTATATATGCATTGTAATTTATATCACCTGTCTTGCAGAGCAAACCTACAGTCCCAAAATATAAAAAGCTTTTCTTGAATTCGTTTGTATATTTTATGTCGACAACTATACTGCCATACACACACACAGACACACACATATATGTGTATATATTTATATATATATATATATATATATATATATATATATATATATATATATATATATATATATATATATGTATATATATATATATATATATATATATATATATATATATATATATATATATATATATATATATATATATATACGTGTGTGTGTGTTTTGTGCGTGTGTATATCAGTAATGACTTGTCTACATAATATACATAAATGAAATCTAGGTGATAGATTATGAGATACAGTATATATATATATATATATATATATATATATATATATATATATATATATATATATATGATATTTATTTGTAATTGGTAATTGATTCATGTATTTATTTAGGGCACGTATTAATGTCTGTGTAAATTTAGCTATTAATAGGGAATGATAAAAGGGCAGCTCTCTCCTTCCGCCATTTAAGTAATGATTTCCATTAATGAAAATCCTTTTTTTGGAGTATTTTTAATATTTTTTAATAGATTGAGGCCAAGTGCGCTTCAAAGAAGTCGCGTCTGCTCTATGGATTTTTCTTCGCTCTTGTCAGGAGTGTTGTTATGCTCTAAGGAAACCCTTCCCACGCAGACCTCTTTGATAGAGCTGAATCTGTCTTCTCATACTCTAAATGACCAGACTCTTATACGTAACAGAGACCCACTTCAAATATGACGTCAGGTCTCAGCTGTCTGTGTGGTATTTCGAAATTGTTGTTGGAACTGCTCCCGGGAGGCAACTTCCTGCGGTGTACAGTATGCTAGTATTGCACCAGCCCCGGTTTTTTTTGCCATGCTCCTAGGTTAGGTTGGGTTAGGTTAGTTGAAGTAAGTTTACCCTGGGAGAATTTGGGTGTGGAAAACATAATGAGATTATTTTCAAGAAAATGCTATGGTTAGTTTTTAAGATATGGAGTTACTGGTACTCGGTTACATTTTGGGAAAATGCTCTAGGGAGCATCTTGACTTGCGCACGCCAAGCTTTTCACATCCTGAACGTTCTCTTTGGAGGTCTCGAACTCGAGAGTCGACCAATTTAATCAATTCTTCACTCTTATTTGTCACCCCTGATCAGTGGTTCTCAACCTGGGTTCGTCAGCAATTTCCAGGGAGGCGCGAGGCCTAGGGAAAATTAAAGAATTCTAGAATTACATTCGTTATTTTCTTAACAAGAGTGAGGAACTAATGTCCAGAAGTTTATGAAAAAAATGAAAAAGTATCGCCTTTTAACGTTAGTTTCCTATAGTCTACACTCTAGTTAGACTCGCTAGGCTTATCATTATTTTGTAATTATTTACCTCCCTCCCTGCCCCTCACTCTTTCTCTTTTTTTTTTTTTTTTTTTCCTCCTAATCTGGTAGGGAATTTTACTCATAGATGCAAGGGGGCATGGAGGAAGGACCAGCTCTTAGAGGGGGCGTGGTAATAAAGGTTGAGAACCACTGCCCTAGATGGTGAAGTCTGTCAACGCCACTTTTCTTGTACGACCCACCTCAGTTCGGGTGGGGATGCTTGTTTCGATCTGTTAATCATAAAAAGAACTTATTTTGACATCCATGTGGTTTCAGTTTCGCTTATGAGATGTTGTATGAAAAAAAAGAATCAAATTTACCATTTAGCTGGATTTCCAGTCTTTATCCCTTTTTCATAATGAGGATATACTAATTATCGTATTCATAAATGTTATTTTTCTTGAGCGTAACATTTATATGTTCTAGGACATTGATGCTAGTATTGTTTTCTACTTATCTCACAACTGTAGTTTAAAAAGCTCTTGTTTTAGTTTTATAAATCGATTTTCTGTTCTGTCACTTTTGAATGTGAGTATTTTTCATTACTGATAGATATTTTTTTCACGTACACTGACACCACAACATATCAGTAAAGCTTATAACGTGGGTCCAGAATGGTCTGGAATAAGGAAGGCAGTGAACGATGTCCCATAACAATAACACTAAAAGGAAAAGACTTCCCACCACCTCTCCCTCACTCTCTCGTCCTTCACTCTCTCTCTCTCTCTCTCTCTCTCTCTCTCTCTCTCTCTCTCTCTCTCTCTCTCTCTCTCTCTCTCCGGAAACATTCTGTCATAAGGGATAAACCAAGGGGCCTTCCCATATCCCCGACACCATCTATGGAATCTTCATCTCTGGGGGTCTTTTGGGATTTTCTAACTGCTGCTAACGAATTTCATCGAAAAAGGAGCTCTGTTACAAGGTGGACTCTGCTATATTTATGTTTTTATCGGCAATATCCTGTCGGTGAATGGTGGAGGTTCATCTTCTTGGATATGGAGATTGCAAATTTTTTAGATGTGAGATCTATGTTTTTCATATTAGTTTATTTTCTACGCAGGGGTTCTGTTTGCTAGTTTTTCCTTTGATGATAATTTGGTAAGATTTTCTGAAGCCCAAAGACCCAAATTCAAGTGGAAGAGAAGCGTCCTTCCCCGTGAGCCTCCCCTCTAACTGTAACAGATTACAGGGGAGGAGTTTGCCTCGAAAGTTTGAAAGTATGCTAATCTCCTTATTTTATCATTTAGATGAAAATTCTGTCAGAATTACTTTAAAAATGATGAAAGCCAGTGTTCATCGTCGTTAATGGAGACCGACGTGGAGCATTGTCTTAGCGGACATTGCTATTCACGTCTGCCCAGCGCTAGATCTAAATTCTAATGACGAAGATCATGCTGTTATTATTGAAGATTTGGTGGGCGGCAGATGTTGTTATGGATGAAGTGCCTCGGGGCGCTCCTGGTCCTACGTGTGAACCGATTTGGTGAGAAATTCTTCCGTTGGCAGATCCTTCGTTGGCCAACTTCAGCCATTGTAGCCATCACCCATCGCCATCACCCGCCAACAGCTCACGGATGTAAACAAGATGGCAATATCACAGGTGGCCCCTCTTGCTTACAGATGGCGCCCTTAGAGTGGCAGGAGGATCAGTTACTCCAGCTTGGCCCAGGGGGGTCCACAGACCTCTGTAGTCGTGGTTCATAGCCAAAGAGAAAGCCTTCCAGATCCCGGACTTACGCAAATTGTCAATTTAAGGGAGAATGGGGGGATGTTACTCATAGCGACTCTCTTGCATCCAAATTACTTACTAGGAGGTGTGTGGAGGAGAGAGGAAGGAGGAAGGAGGAGGAAGAGGTCGGGGAGGGGGAGTCGGGATCGGTCGAAGAGGTGAGGAGGGGAGGGGGAGGGGAGGGGGCGAGGGGGAGGATGATAGTCCATGAAGACAAGGAACGAGGCCAGAGAAGGTGATGAAGAGATGTCGATGAGACACAAAGGGATACTGCTGGATTCAGGATAACAAAATCTGGAACGTCCGTAATACTTATAAATCTTAAGAGGGTGAGCTTAGCGATGACAAACGAGAGACCTAAGAGAGATGGAAGGTTTTCTCGAGGGATGAAATCAAGAGGGTTTTGACATTCTTATCTGAAATGGCACAAGAGATCGACGATGACAACTGAGCGCGACAGTTGAATAAGAGGAAGAGCAGGAGACGGAACTGGTGATTATAGAATTAGTGACGAAACATAATGTGATTCATTATGTTGTAATATTTTGGCGTTATGGGAATTTAGCTGTGCTCGGTAATTAGGGAAGGACATAAGGGATTACAGAGATGACGTAACAGGAACATTAAGCGAGATGGGAGACGGAACGGAAGCTCTCAGGATAAAGGAGAGTGGGCGTGGTCACATCGATGATGATGGACTAATGGACCGCAAGATCTAGTTAAGAGCTTCAGTGGGATTGGAAGATGAACGGATTAGGAGATTATGTGAGGAACAGAAAAGGCCAATATCACGACACTGTCAAATCATTTGTAAACTAAAGAACAGAAACCTCATAGAACAATTTTTGTTTTTCCTTTACTGACTGACAGTGAAAAAATGTCTGACTAAGTACATACAGAATTTTTTTTATGTAACACGCACTTCTTCAGTTACAAAGTTAAGTACACCTTAGTTTAACCAGACCACTGAGCTGATTAACAGTTCTCCTACGTTCTGGCCCGAAGGATTATATTTATTTTACGTGACTAAGAACCAACTGGTTACCTAGCAAAGGGACCTACAGCTTATTGTGGAATCCGAACCGCATTATGACGAGAAATGAATTTCTATCACCAGAAATAAATTCCTCTAATTCTTCATTGACCGGTCGGAGAGTCGAACGCTGGGCCAACAGCGTGCTAGCCGAGAGCTCTACCGACGCCGCCAATGAAGAACTTCTTCAGTTACAAATTTACTATAAACAGTAAATAGGACACTGTACATTTACAATATATTTTCTGTCCAATAACGGTGCGTTACCGTCCTTAATACTTCTGTAATACATTCTAAATCTGACTGTTCCAAATTCAAAGTTTATAGAAAAGATGCGTATTTAGATTCATGTATACATGCTTTACCAACCACTCAAAGACTGCAAAATTATCACCGTAAGATATATTAGCAAACAGGGTTACAGTTAGGAGTGTATAAATCAAAACTTATAAAATCAAGAAACGTTTACTATAGAATGAAAAAAGTCTTAAGGACTATGAAATTTTTCTTGTGATTTCCTGAACAGGCCAAGAAGACACCTACCTCTCAACACCTACTTAAATAAATTGTAATAAAGTCGACGTGTAAAAACATACGTTAAATGTTAAAAAGATATGAGCTCATCTCTGGAAAATGAGTGTATTTTCAACCGCGTCAAGGTGTGTATAAATTGCCATTTAGATCAAGTGTCAAAGTGTATATAAGAAGTCTGTAGATTTTGAACGAAGAAAACGAGATGCCAGTAGAGAAGCAGATAAAACGTAATTTTTGAAAATATCGACAAATTAGTAACAGTCCCTGTTTCACGCGGACGAAAACTGGTTGAAAGTATTTAGATTAAAAATTCTAATCAATTTAACATATATCAAAGTAATTTTAAGTGAGATTTCTTAATGACATCGGCAACAATAAAATAACAAGCATAGATAGGTTGTTGCCAGTTGTAAACAACCCTCCGTGAATGTTTACGTTCATAGCCGTAAATGCGATGCTTATTCAGTCGTTGTCCCAGTTGTTACTTAAAATTGTTGTTTTCTTTTTAAGTTTCTGAAGAGAAAGGGAGATGGTCTTTTCAAAAGCTTAATAAATTTACTTTTGGTACTTTGTGTTTCAATGAGTCTGAAAGATAGAGAAACGTTTGTTTATTGAAAATTATTTAAACTCTCGAGTCCAGACAGTTTGAAGTCCTCATTCAGGCTCTCCAGTCAGATATGTTTAAGTTTCATTTGATGGAAATCTTCTTTGAAACCCACAGCAATTTTGTTAGAGCAAAGCTATGCTGAAATGTGATGCTGATGTGGGATTTTATATAAAAATAATTCTAAGCATTCACAGGTCAAAGATTTTATGGAACCTTAGATGCCAGAAACATAATTTTCCATTTTTGTGTGCCGCAAAGTGGCGACGACTGGGCTCCAAGAACGATGCCTTTGCCTCTTAGGAACCCGTTTCGTTGCATTTAAAAAGAAAATCTGGGGACATTGAAACCTTCACTGGAAAGTCTGTGTTTTGATCACTGGAAAATGGTGGACAGTGGAAATCGGCTTTGCTGCGCTTTATAGGATTGGTAATACTCCTGCGACTTGCGGTTTCCTCAAACATGGTCGTCACAGCTTTGTTCTCTGATTGTCAGGTATTTGGTATTGGATATTTGGCAGATAAATCCCTTTGCTTCAGTCATTCAAGGAGGGCTCTTTCATCGGAGGGTAGGGATGTTGGCGGTATTTATTGGTTAACAAGATTCCTAGAGAGGCCATTGTTTTTAAGTAGCGGTTGTGTAACTAAATATGTGAAACCTGGCTGTTCTTCTATTAGTCCAGTTTATAGTTTTAGTCTCTACTTTATATCGTTAGGATTATTTAACAGCTTTTAATGTATAGATATGAATCATTTTATAAATCTTAATAATGGGTGACCATATGCATATACTGCTCTGTTGAATGCCCATCTAATTGTTGAGATAATATACAAAAAAGTTAGTGTATACTCTTAGAAACAAACTTAAGGAGATTACTTTACTCTTCATAAAATATATAATAAAGTTCGAATCATTATTATCGGTTTGTGGAATCACATAAACACGTAATCGTGACTGGATCATATTATTACTTCTTTTCATGCGCAGGAACATGTGTCTCCAAAATGTACTTGCTTTTAGTGGTAACAAGTATCGCTGTTCTTTGATCTTTCATATACCTGTTTGTCCAATTTATCATCTGATTACATTTCCAGCAGTCATTATTGATATCTATAAAAATTACCTGTACTCTTTTACAGCCAGTGCTTGGAATTTAAAACTACCAAACACCATGACAGCAGCATTTAGCTCAATAACCTATTAAAGATATTTATATATTCCCATCATTTTATGCATAATTCAAATAGAAGTAGTTTATGATCATAGGAAAAAGGAAAATGAATTTACTTTTATAGTTTCGTGAAATCGATATCCATATCATGGTTAACTATTATGAAGCATTACCTTGTAGTGCACCTTTACGCCTTTAACTATGGAAGTTTCTGAAACAAGGCTACTTGACAAAAATAATGTAAAAAAAAAAAAAAAAGGTTGAAAGTAAAGTAACAACTACTGAAAGAAAACATTTGAAAAATGAACTTTCTCAGCTTGACGACATTAAGACTCCAAACATGCAGTACACGCAACTCTTGTATCAAGATTGCTATATAAGATGCAGTTACTGAGACAAGGATGTCATTTAGGAGTTTGACTTTTTAGAAGTCGGACAAAGAATCCCTAGGAAATCTAGCCCGATATAAAACGAAAAGCAAATTCTTGACCACTGTGCTCCCTCTGTCACAGAGGCTTGTAATGTCAAGATTTCAATTCTTCCGGTATCATTTGTTTTGAATAGGGAGGAAGGGATCGAATATTTTTATACATGCGTACTTATATATATTAGATGACTTTTCAAAGACTTTCCCAATTATTTATATCAAAATTGTGCCTCGCGCGTAGGTGATTATTTTCTTCAAAGATTTTTGAGAACCTCATGTTGTCTTTCGGTGTCACAGGGGTGTTCATCAATTTTCCACTTTTAAATTTATGAAACTGTCTGTAGTGTACGACGTGGACAGATGCTTACAGGGATACAAAGAAGGTATCGAAATCTGTACCATGAAGAGAAGAGAGACTCTTGTCCTCGCTGCTGTACCTGATGGAGTATAGGTGGGACTCATGGTAGGTCAAGAAGCGTTAGATCATAGCTAATAAACTCGAAAAATTGATAGAAGTGGGATTGAGAGAGAGAGAGAGAGAGAGAGAGAGAGAGAGAGAGAGAGAGAGAGAGAGAGAGAGAGAGAGAAACTATGCTGGTTGCCGGTCAACGGAAGTCATCAGCGTAGGAAAAGACTTTTTCTAAAAAAGTAATAAACCTGAAAAGGTATCGCTCTTAAAACTTCAAGAAAGAGAGAGAGAGAGAGAGAGAGAGAGAGAGAGAGAGAGAGAGAGAGAGAGAGAGAGAGAGTATCATACAGGATAAGAATGAGGAGGCAGACAACAAGAAATCTGTGTTCTATATCGCTACAGCAATTTACTCATACTCCTTCAGAATTTAAGAGTGCATCAAGGATGAACGATAGCTGTATGGCTATGATTACATGTTAGACACATACGGATTAAAAATAATCTGTTTCTTTCAGTTTTGGTGAATAAATGTTGCAGTGTGCCTATTCGTAACATACAGTCTTTTAATAAATTAGCTGCATTGAGAATGACAATAGAAATTATAATGACTTTTTTTTACTAACAATGCAATGCAAAGATTTTGTAGAAACATAATTTCTTAATAATGTTTTTCCAAGTCAAGTTCCGTCTAGAGAATTAGGCAGCTGGATACAAGGACGTATTAATTTTGCCAAAGAAATAAATGACATAATGCTAGTCATTAATATAATGAAATGAAAAGGTAATATATTGTAAAAAACAGATCTTGACATATCAACGCTTCCTCACCATATATACAGTATATATATATATATATATATATATATATATATATATATATATATATATATATATATATATATATATATATATATATATATATATATATATATATATATATATGACTTTTTATCACATCACCGTGATTCATATTCAATCAGTAAGCTACAAACGTCCTTTAATATCCAATTCGCTCTACCTCGGAAATAATATATTTTCATATATGTTACCGAAGGGGAATTTTTTAGTTGATAATAAGTTCGTCGTCTCGTGGGCTCGAACGACGAACTTATTATCAACAAAAAAATTCCCCTTCGGTAACATATATGAAAATATATTATTTCGAGGTAGAGCGAATTGGATATTAAAGGACGTTTGTAGCTTACTGATTGAATATATATATATATATATATATATATATATATATATATATATATATATATATATATATATATATATATATATATATATATATATATATATATATATATACATGTATGTTTGTGTATGCGTGTATATTTAGAGAGAGAGAGAGAGAGAGAGAGAGAGAGAGAGAGAGAGAGAGAGAGAGAGAAGATGGGGTGAAAGAGGTACAGAAATGAAAGGGCTTTTATAACCGAAAAACGCGAGAGAGTGTGTAAGATGCAGAGGTGAAAGGTGCAGCTTGTGTTGGGATATTCGGAACGTTGTGCAGCTTGTGTTGGGATATTCGGAACGTTGTTGATGAGACTTCTTTTATAGAGATGAAGCGAATAATGTTGTTCAAGGTTTATTGCACAAGGTGCTCACCCCCGATTTGGTGGGTAAAGTATGAATTTGACTGCGACCATCCTGTCGTGTTTCTCTTTAGCCACCCCTAGTTCGGAGACGGTTCAGTGGTGATTGCAATTTTCACGGTTATTAATTATTGCCCTTTATATCTTTGAAAACACAACGGGTACTGTTTCTTATAACAAATTTAATCGTGTATCTGTCTATACATATATATATGTTAGTGAAGGTTGGTGAAAGTGAAATGGCAGATTATAGACTTCTGAGATGACCTGGTCAAGGATGGACAACAGTAGGTTTGGGAAGTCTATAGTTCGTAATTGTTATGGAAAAGGAGAGGAAAATAAAAAAAACAACACTAGACAAATGTTTTTGAAAGATATATTGATAAGGAGGGGCCTTTGCTTTCAGGAAGTAAGAGAGTAAGCAAGATAAAAAAGGGTCCATAGGTCAGCCGTTACGTCACCCAAGTTGACAATTTCTCTTTATTCTTCTTAATCGCTGGTTGGAGGAAGATTTTATCTATAACATCTGAGTCCCACACACCTCTTGAAAGCTTCATGGTGTTTCTTTGTTTAATCAAAGATGATTCCACCATCTGGCTTCTGAACCGACAATTTTTGCTATTGGTTATACGAGACATATTTTCCACATTCTGGCGTTTTTATGGGCTCGTTAATTTGATACATATATACATACATTATATATATATATATATATATATATATATATATATATATATATATATATATATATATATATATATATGTGTGTGTGTGTGTGTGTGTGTGTGTGTGCGTGTGTGTGTGTGTGTATATATATATTTATATACACACATACACACATATATATATATATATAATAATGTATGTATATATGTATCAAATTAAGGAGCCCATATAAACGCCAAAATGTGGAAAATATGTCTCGTATAACCTATAGCAGCAATTGTAGGTTCAGAAGCCAGATGGTGGAATCATCTTTGATTAAACAAAGAAACACCATGAATCTTTCAAGAGGCGTGTGGCACTCAGATATTATAGATAAAATCTTCCTCCAATCAGCGATTAAGAAGAATAAAGAGAAATTGTCAACTTGGGTGACGTAACGGCTGACCTATGGACCCCTTTTTATCTTGCATATTCTCTTACTTCCTGAATGCAAAGGCCCCTCCTTATTAATACATCTTTTAAAAACATTTGTCTAATGCTTTTTTTTTTATTTTCCTCTTCTTCTCCATAACAATTACTAACTATAGACTTCCCAAACCTACTGTTGTCCATCCTTGATCAGGTCATCTCAGAAGTCTATAATCTGTCATTTCACTTTCACTAACCTTTTAAGTATTTCATTATATCCCTGTAATTCTCATCCTTGAACTTCTTACCAGTTCTACAAGCCTCCATAATTCAAACCATCCAGGTTGGCTTTAACTTCTTATACTACCCAAGCAGTTCATCTCAGGACATAAACCTTATTTTTTTTCACATTCAACATTCACACTTCACTTCGTAAAAGAAAAGCTAGCATAGTAATCCCTTCATATATTCCCACCTTGTATCCCATTGACACTTCAAGTTTTTACTCAGTATTTTGCATATTCCTTAAAATTTTCCTTGCTATTGGCTTCAGGTATAGAGGCTTATATGCCATTTAGGCACATTACATTTGTATACCAAACCACTGGTACTTCGTATGACAGCAGTATTCGTGATAGCAGTCCCCTAAGGGGATGTCACAGCCTTCCTCTAGGACCTCCTCTCTCTTACGTTATGGGTGGATTAGAATCCCAAACCATTAGTAATTACTAGGACAGCAGCATCAAGAATTTATCACTCACTACCACTGCAGCATCATTTAATGTTAATTAACAGACAGGAAAATACACACACACACACACACACACATATATATATATACATATATATATATATATATATATATATATATATATATATATATATATATATATATATATATATATGTGTGTGTGTGTGTGTGTGTGTGTTTGTGTGTTTTGCAACTTAGATGAAATATAACATCACATCACGTCCAAGTAACTGAAATAAATGTCTTTGCCTTCAGGTTTTAAGGGAAAATGATACCATGTTAACTAAGAACGTCCAAAAATATATCGCATTCTTGGCTAAGTCATAAGTTGGAAAAGTTACGTTAACAGAAAGCGAGAATGAACTTGTCGCTCTCTTGATTCGTGAGACTCCGTCTTCTGGGGATGCTTTTGAACTGCAGCTAATATGCGAAAGAATGTTATCAATGCAAAAGTATACATTTGTGAAGGATAAGGCGCCATCTTGATGACATTTATATCCGACGCTGAATTTTTCATCTTAATAATGTGTCCATTCATTTAGGAAATGGCATCTTTTCGCGGACTTTTTCGATATGCTTTCTGTATCTGCATACTGAGGAAGGAATCTAAACTATTTGGCTCAACTGTATTATCGCCAAGGCAACGCAGCTTCGTCCTCACTATTATCATTATTATTTTTGGATGATTTTCTAGCTTGATTCAATTTTCATCTAGTCGGAATTATGGAATTATTCCAAAGATGGTGGCCACAATGACTCCTCGAGGCCCTGTCTTAACCATTCCAACCTTATAGCCATAGCGCCTTATGGGAAAAATCCCGTAATTTAACCCTTACTGCAGCCGGCATTAAGCCCAAATTACCCTTTTCGCGTGTGCCGCCGGATACGTCTCATGATCATTGGTAATTTCATTTTCTCCGTCATATTTCTGGATCTCATACACGTCTCTCCTCAGGAATAGCTGGATGCAAAGTCAAGAGCCTTGCGCGAGGAGATCAAGCTTTATGGCAGAGCATCATAAGGGCTGGAATGAAGTCATAAACAAGGCGCGGGTTACAAGGGATGCTGCTTGTCGGAGGTGGGCAGCGCTTGTTATACGTGTGTCGTATGTTGGCCAGATTATCCTAGTTTTATAAAATAATTTCTATTGAAGACGTCATCTCAGTCCCATTTGGCTGATAGAAGGAGCCATTCTTGCCAGGGAGTTGAAGGAGAGGTTCGCTTTGGAAAGAGGAAGAGGAGGAGGAGGAGGAAGAGAAGGAGAAACGCTGAGGCCTTTCGAGATGAAGGGGCGAGAAAGGGTTACCGAATGCGTAAGATGAATACACTAAGTAAATGTGCTTGTCGAACAGCTGACGTTGCTCTAAAGCAATCCTTTACTTCATCTTTATGGTTGAGACAGAATTATGAACAAGTATAAAAAATTATTATTGCCAACGATTCTAAAATATTGAGGATATAGCAGCTCAGGTACCGCAAGTTGGCTTAATAACAATAGGCTATTTATCTTTAAAAAAAAAAGTCAAGTATGCGACAAGTTTACTGAGAAATGCTAGGCTCAAAATTTGAAAACATTTGTATCTTAGTAAAGAAATAGAAAAAGGTGAACTCGAGTGAACCCTCATGTAGCGAACTCAGAACCAGGATAGTAAATGGTTAACGGCACAGAGGCTACAGCAAAATCCAAGGTTTCATAACACTGGTTGCATGATCACCAACTAGCAAGAGATGATCTACCAGCCACCGAACGCATCTTAGAAACTACAATAGAAACTACAATTAATTAATTAAACAAAACGCAAATGAATAGAAGGAATAATGAGTGCCCACTCAACCTGTATCTCATTACATACAGGCTCATTTCTGTTGAGCTGTTTGGGAGCTTTCATATGTAGTTTTTTATTTATTTTTTTTTCATTCGTCTGCACCATTACTTGCTAATGGGAGATAAATTTACTTCAGAAAGACATCACCGAAGAAAATAAGGGTTAGAGTACTGCAGCAATTATAAGAAGCAAATATCACTCGATAACAAATACTTCTGTAGTTTGAGAGACTTTTAGTTAATTCAATTTAAGCTATCTGTAGTTTGAGAGACTTTTATTTAATTCAATTTAAGCTATACATTTTGGTTCCAAAAGTTAAAGAAGATTTTTAATCCGCTCTATCTAGAATAGTCTTGGATACAGTGTAACCAGTCGCACATTCCGTCCAAGAACCTCCAGTGCAATACTGACATACGTTGAAATAGTTGCCTTTAGATGTGTTTCACTTGAAATTAGGATTTTTTATAATTAACTAATAATAACTGATGATAAAACAAAATTCCAAATAAAATTACAGTTTTTACCGGAATAATAAATCAAAATAAAGCTACATCAGATGCAAAGTACTTTCTTGTATTTTTCATCTTTTCTTGTTGAAGCACTAAATATTTTATTGAGTGTTCCTTACTCCTGCTTTATTCATTATTCCCTTTAGCTACCTGTATTTTTTATTTTACATCTCATTACTCTTCAGAAGCCCGGTGAAAAGCTATGCAATACACAAATATAACAAATATACCACACAAAACTGAAAGAGTGTGTGGAGTCATCTCCTGTTAACAAGTCGAGGTGGAGACTAATGCAAAAAAAAAATAATAATAATAATAAAATAAAATAATAATAAAATAAAATAAAAATAAAAAATAAAAAATGAAAACTCCCAAAAAGATCACAATAGAGATGAGCCTGTATGTAATGAAATAAAGAATAAGTGGGACACTCATCATTCCTTCTATTCATTTGTGTTTTGTTTAATTAATTAATTGTAGTTTCTAAGATGCATTCGGTGGCTGGTAGATCATCTCGTGCTAGCTGGTGATCATGCAGCCAGTGTTATGAAACCTTGGATTTTGCTGTAGCCTCTGTGCCGTTAACCATTTACTATCCTGGTTCTGAGTTCGCTACATGAAGGTTCACTCGAGTTTACTTTTTTCTATTTCTTTATGTCTGTATTTAATGTTAATCGTAAATAATTATTTTCTATTTCTTATTCTTTTTTTTGTCTCTTACTAACACCTTGTTCTATGGAGGTCTGCTTGGTAGTTCATATAGTTATTTGGTACGTATCATAGGAACGAAGATAAATGATAATAGTAATAATATTTACTATTATTTGTTTGAGTCTTCTGATATAGTACTGAATATTGGGATGAGATTGCTAGCCCACATTTATGCCCGTAAACACGTCAGGAGACTAGTGGCGAATCGTGCGTGTTACTGCCGTCAGGATTATAGAAAAAACACAGAAACAATAACACAGACATAGATATATATATATATATATATATATATATATATATATATATATATATATATATATATATATATATATATATATATATATATATATATATATATATATAAAATATATATAATATACATGTATATATACACACACATATATATATAATCTGTGCGTGTGTTTTAATTTCAACTGAGGACTTTTTGAATGAGCAAGCTTTAAAAAGGAAAATTGATTTTAATACAGACTTCCAATTTTTGTTTGTCAATAAAGTCTTTGCAGTTATTGACAGTTTTGTAATGTGTTTTTCAAAACAAGTAACTTGACGTAAATTTTACTCAGAATTGTTATCAGAAAAATTGAAGATAATAACAGACTTTGTAGAGGGGATGAATTATTTTTGTAACAGAATCGTCCAAGTTTCAGTAACGCCTTCACGGAAATAGATTTTTAAGACCCAGTGCATTAGATATTTCTTTCAGTTTCAATTTTGTAAACGCTGCAGATAAGTTTGATATACGAAAGTCAGACTTCAAAGCCAAGCATTGGGGCACTTTCAGCCATTTAGTGAAAAGAGGGATTAAGGGTGGTGGCACAGGAAGCTGAAGGAAGGAAGCGGGAGTGTAGGTAATGTAAAAGGCTAAAAAGTGGGTGCACCTAGGGGCGAAAGTGACCCTGCAAGCACCTTTAGTAAGCCTACAGTGCACCACGTGAGGTGCACTGGCAGCACTACCCCCTACGAGGGCGCTGCAGATTAGTACCAGTCGTAAAGCCGGGAGAAATGGGGCTATTTGCGAATAAATCTTGAAAATAAAAAAAGCTTTGTGCATCAAAATTAAATGACGGTCAGGCTGATTTGTCCTCTCTCTCTCTCTCTCTCTCTCTCTCTCTCTCTCTCTCTCTCTCTCTCTCTCTCTCCTAAGGGGTAATCACTGTAGCGTTAAATGAGCAGGTTTGTGTACTGTAAGATATGTAGCACACAAGTACTTCATATACAGCTCACGTCCCTTGTAGATATTCTCCCTTCCATAACATCTACGATTACATGTACAGTCTAGACTCTCACTTTATTGCCTGGCTAATTTGCCAGAATAACCCACTTGTTAATTACGTATTGTAATGGAGGTAATTATCACCTTTAGCACGGCGCATAGGTTACTAACACAATCTTTTCCAAGCCACGTTTGCTGCCTCTCCGACTATCATTGCGTCATAATTCTTACGGTCTCGAGGTCAGAGTAATGGCAAGTGTGAGGTCCAAAGCTACGATAAATTCTCTGAGGATTTGATTGACATGAGGTAGTTGAAGTCCGGTATGCGCTTTTCCGAAAAAGCAAAGGCCAAAGATAATCTGGTTTTTTTTTTTTTTTTTTTTTTTTGGTTATGAAATTATTCTAAGGTTATGATGTGTTGTCCTTTCATGGTAAAGCGATTTTGCTTATTCCATATCATTCCTTTTTCTTGTTCTTTCTTTGTAGCATGTGTTTGTATTTTTTATAACTTTATTATTCGGTTTTCCAGGTACAAGATGTGGGGGTTCCGTTTCTTTTCTCCACTCTTAGAGGTGTTTATCTCACAGGACAATGGTTTATGAAAATGTGTTCTTCTTTTGGGTAAAGGAAAATCTTAAATACAGATAGGATACCTCAGTAATAAAAAAAAACTCCCTTCACTTTTTAGATACTTTTTGTGAAAATGTAGGTATATATGAAAAATGAATATCCACAGAAAATGAGAACTGTGAAAATCGCCTTCAGGGGACCATTAACGAGAAATATAGAACTGTAGGGAAAAGAACAAAAGTTCCCTGGGAGAGCAAAAAATTTCACAGCTCATGTAATAGATTTTTTCATTCCAGCCGAAGTTTGATGGCTTTTTCCGATGACTTTTTGCGAACTATATATACATTTCCTTCGTGATAGAGTTTGAGCCTCCATTTCGGAAATCCAATAAAAATTTTCAGTATGGTTTCAGGGCAACCAGCTGGTTAACCTATGAAGAACGCCATGGCTTGTTGGTGGCTGTGAGGCTGATCTTTTTCCTCGTAATTTAATAAATCACTGTTCCCGCGGGGAACTAACCTTTATGTGACAGTTTTCCAATAATCCTAATCATCTTGAGAATTTCCAATATAAAATTTGGTAATGGAAACGTGTACTGAAGGCTTTCCATATTAGTGATTTTATTTGCCTGCATTATTCACTTTTACAAGTTGTTAGGCGATTCAAAGCCTCATATTATCTTTTTCCTGCTGAACACTAATTCTGTCTGCTACTACATTTGCTAATATTACTGCTGTTACTACTATTGCTGTTAATATTGATCTTATTATTGCTATTGCGTCTTTGTTGTTGTTTTTCTTGGTAACTATATGAACTACCAAGCAGACCACCACAGAACAAGGTGTTAGTAAGAGACAAAAAAGGAATAAGATATAGAAAATAATGATTTACGGTTAACATTAAATACAAAGATAAAGAAATAGAAAAACGTGAGTAGCTTTCATTTACCTAATGAACTCATTTTTGAGATTAAGAAGATTATAGGGCGATAAAGGTTGACCAGCTGGAACCTCAGTCTCTGTGATGCAATTACTGGTTTGTAACTCAAAGTTTTCGGATTAACGGACAGATTTTTTTGTTTAGTTTATTTGTTTGTTTGCATGCTTTCGTTCTAGGAGAGAGAAAAAAAAAACACATATTTTAGCTCTTAAAAATTCAATAACGATCCTCATTCAACCCAACAACACCAAGAGTTCTTTGTAAGAAGACAAATAGTCTCACTGAACATACTTTTAGCTGACAAGTGCTAAGAAATTTATTTGAGATAATTGGTGGGCATTTGAAACAAAGCATATGGATACTGATATTAAATCTCTTATTGTTTTGTAGTCAGATTCCTTCTCCACAGCTGTTTCTTTCTGTAACGATATCCTGAAAGCAATCATACCGTACATTCCGATCGAGCATTCGCCAGAATTTGATCACAAAAATGTATATACAAGCCTACCGTACGTATACTTAAAAATGGTCTTATCGTAGACTTTAGAAATGTAATTTTTTAATGTTGTTACAAAATTCTCTGCCCAAGCCACATCAGGTAAAACACATTAGAAATGTGCTCTTATGCAGGTACATCTGTTCAAATGTAACCAAAGTTGTTAACGACCAAGAAAGACATAATCTGAGGTGTGACATTTCGAAGCGTTCCAGTTCACAGTTTTTTTCTGTTCAATTTAAAACCGGTCCTCTTAAAAAGGGTTAATAATACTAATATAGTTGCCATTAAAAACTTAAATCAAAACTCACTACTCACTACAGATTCGTATTATGTGGAAAGGGACGTCAGCGATTCAGTCATGATTACATCAATAAAAAGGCACCAGAAGTTATTCGGAATTCTAATGAACAAGGACGTTTAATTATCCTCTTGGTAAAAGATAGGAAGGTGTAACGCGGCTTGGTTTTCAAGACAAGGGTGTTTTGATAATTCCTTTTCTACAAGAATCTTGAATATTATCTCTTAACCGTCATTGCCAAGATGGCGAAATGTTAGTAATTAAACGTCATTTGTCTGGGCAAAGAGCCCCCTAGATAGAAAACTAGAATTCCCTGCTGAAACTGCATTTCGCGAAGAGGTACCTGCTTCATGGTAGCGTCTCCATAACTCATGTTGAACGTGCTACGAAAAGCCATATTTACCCCGGGGTGGAAGACTATTCTATAACAGAGGCAATATCTGCGCAGCCATTCAGAATGGCAGAAATACATAATTAATATCATTTGGAGCCTCTGATTGGCCAGGAAACGCGTGTGTTCCCAGCCGGTCCGTTGATATATAAGGAGATATTTTTTGTATTAATTACGGCTTTTAAGCTCCTAAATTGTGCGTAATAGCAGGATTAGGTAAGGGTAGCGGAATGAGGGGTTTGTAAATCATGACGAATTAATTCTCCCTTGCCATCATTCTCTCGAAGCAACGTCATAAATCTCTCTTCGTGCAGCAATTCGGTAGTTATGAGGAAGGGTCTTTCTATGGGCTATGGGCTGTCGGCTGTCTGGCTCCTTCTCGAGAGGAAGTGCCTGGCGATAGTTATTACCGATGAAAATTTAAATCGCTGGCTCTGCACAAGCCATGTGCACTGCCGATAAAGTAAGCTTCATGGCGCTCTCTCTCTCTCTCTCTCTCTCTCTCTCTCTCTCTCTCTCTCTCTCTCTCTCTCTCTCTCTCTCTCTCGCCCCGGGATCTTTGATGGGAGATTGAGAGAAAGATTAGGAGATGCTCAAGTTTCTGAAGGACGCCATTCAGTCGTAACTGTTATTCTTTTAGGTGTTCATTTCTTTTTTATTCTCCAAGTTGCTTACTTAAGAAAACCGTATTTATTAGTCTGGTTATTTGACTGTTTCAACTGACTCATGATTATAGTTTGCTGTGATTTTTGTACAGTACAGTATATACATGCACACACAAACATACACACACACATAAAATAAAATAATATATATATACACACACACACACACACACACACACATATATATATATTATATATATATATATATATATATATATATATATATATATATATATATATATATATATAATAGTGTGTGTGTGTGTGTACTAGTGTTATATTATATATATATATATATATAGTATATATATATATATATATATATATATATATATATATATATATATATATATATATATATATATATATATATATATATATATATATATATATATATTTTATAAAGGTGTATTAAGCAAAATTACCTATATAATCCTAATCGAAAAAGATATGTCAATGAAGATTAATCATCGAATACGATTGCTCTGTATTTCAGTGTGACAGTAACTTAATAACGGTACTTGAAATGTTTATGAGATAAATCAATTAGAAAAATTTTCTATGAGACTTAACATGTATATCACGCTATATATATATATATATTATTTATATATATATATATATATATATATATATATATATATATATATATATATATATATATATATATATATATATATATATATGTATGAATGAATTTTATCACATCACCGTGATTCATATACAAGTATTAGTTGCAAATGTCCTTTAATATCAATTCACTCTACCTCAGAAATAATATATTTTCATATATGTTATTCGAAGAGGAATTTTTTTTAGTTTATTATCGACTAAAAAAAATTCCCCTTCCGGCAACATATACGAAAATACATTATTTCCGAGGTAGAGCGAATTGGATATTAAAGGACATTTTTAGCTTAATACACACACACACACACACACACACACACACACACACACACACACACATATATATATATATATATATATATATATATATATATATATATATATATAGAAATAATCAACACACACGTGATTGTGTGTTGATTATTTCTATCATATTCACTCAGAAGAGATCATTCTAATGAAATGCTGTCAATTGGGTCATTGCTGAGTCAGGAAGTTTGGCTGCGGCATTGCCTTCCAATTGAAAGACCTTCTAGTCACACTGAAATACAGAGCAATCGTATTCGATGATTAATCTTCCCTACTGTATCTTATTCGATAAGCAATGCCTAAGTATTTTGCTTAATGCACTTTCAAAGAAACAGTTTTTAGATTAACAAATAAAGAAATACTTTTTGCGTGACTGTTTACAGATAGTGTAACCGTGAACTAATGTTGAAAGTAAAATTTAGGTGAGAGGCGTCCCTATATATGCCTCTGGTCGCTGAAATATGAGCAAATTAGGGATTGCATTTCAGAATTTTTCAGAACATAATTTTGGCGTCGGTTTTCTGAGTCAAGCTTCTCCCACTGATCGTCACCAAAAGTTGCCTCGTGATGTCTGCGACAGCAACGTTTCTTATTTTTGGTCGTACTGAATAGTACAGTAATTGCAGTCTGAAGGGTTAAAGGTTCTTACCAATAATTCACTGTTGCCTCACTTTTATTTTATTTTTTTTCTTAAGATGGCATATCACAAAAAGTTGTCTTGTTTCACAAGACCCTAGATTTTTGTAATTTTATTAGATTTCCACTTGTTAACGCAGTAATCCTTGTGTTGACATAGGTCAGGCGGTTGTTTGAACTGGTTTTGCTCTCATCAACGGAGGAAGCGGCCATAAGGGTCCTAGTGCTTCGGAATTGTTGCCAGTTAACTTTCGGCCAGCAAGTCCTGTCGTTTTTGGTCGGGTTTCCTCGTCTTATCTTCAGTCGCCGCTGATTTTTACATAAAGTATAAAATTCATGATTTTATGTGAGTATGGAAAATTTTACTAAATAAGCAAACTTCCAGTTTCCGTAAAGTATCATTTTCTGAACAGAGAAAGGCATCAGCGAAACTCAGGTTCCGCCTGTATAATTTCCACGTATCTCAGACGTCCTATTTCTTATTAAAACATCCTTTCGTCAGGTGTCAGTACGGACAGAAATATACTTAGCTTAGGTTGAATAATGATGGCAAACCCACTGACATTTTTTTTTGCTTTTTCACTGTAGTCATCAAAGTCTTATCAATGAGAACTTTCTCTTGTGAAATTTTCACAAGTTCTGCCTCGTCTGTCTGTCATGGAAGCTTCAGTTTGTTTCTTGTAGGCTACCGAGGAGTCTGAAAAGAGAAAGCATCAAGCAAGATAAATAATGGCAAGTAATTCCAGGTTAGGATAAAGCAAATGGTTACCAACAAGAGGTAGGAGTCATGAAAGAGTTCAATATACAGTATGTCTTAGTTTGAATAGCAAGGAAAAGTATCCAAGGTAACTGATTCTTCATTGGATGGGTCGATATCGTACTCGCCTAGCACTCTCCTAGGCCCGCGTTCGATTCCCCGGCCGGCCACTGAAGAATTAGAGGAATTTATTTCTGGTGTTAGAAATTCATTTCTCGGTATAATGTGGTTCGGATTCCACAATAAGCTGTAGGTCCCGTTGCTAGGTAACCAATTGGTTCTTAGCCACGTAAAATAAGTCTAATCCTTTGGGCCAGCCCTAGGAGAGCTGTTAATCCGCTCGGTGTTCTGGTTAAACTTAGGTATGCTTAACTTTAACTTAACTGATTCTCACTTTTGTAATTCCCAAGCGGCACCTGTGTAATTACATGCAGTTTGATGCCTTCGTCTGAGCTGGGCAAATAGCTCTTGAGATGACTACGAAATACCACTTGTAGTGTGGCAATATTAGGTGATTTTTTTCTTTCAGAAATACTTCAGGAATAATAATAATAATAGAAAAGTTTTATAATAAAGGTTTGAACACGAGCATGCTGCGAATAAAATCCCAGACTTCTTAGAGAGAGAAAGGTATCAGTAAAGCATTATCCGTTTCAAATAGCAACAAGTAGTAATATTAACGTCCCCTAGAGTTCAACTAGTTAGACCGCTTTGTTCGAAAAGCTCCACATCTTTGTGGTTATAGTGCATTTGTTACGACATTAAAAATCAGCTCAGTGGTCTGGTTAACCTAAGATATACTTTCTTTTTTTACGACATTAAAGACAGAAAAATCTAGAAAGGCTTGACCTCACAATTAATGGGCTAAAGGTAGTTTCGCAGGTGTTCTTGTGAACGTTAATTCCTTTCCGTGGAAGGAACGCAAGTATGCTAGAAGGCATCGACACATGTTGCTCCCTTTGGTGTCGCATATACTTCATTTTAACTTAGGCAACTATAGTTTTATCATCTCGAATTCCGGCCATAGTCGCTCGTTATAGAATAACTTTGCCTCGTTCCACCAGTTTAAAGTTAAGAGAGTTTCTCGGAGATCAGGTCTTCAACAAGTTCCTGAGGAGAGACTCCATTTTGAGAGCCTCCGTGCAGTTGCTTGTTAACAAGTAGGCGCTGATAATCAAAACCAGAACTGGAAGGAACTTATTGGCGGAGGTGACGGTTTCAAAAATGTCTCATTAGTTCTTCAACTCTCTCATCTGTAAAGAATCTAGACACCTTCTTATACTGAACACGTACTTACAATAATTGTGCAGATACAGATGCAATAAGTTTCTGATACAAGTGTATATAATTTCGAATTATTGCGAAGCTAAGAAACCATCTAGCAAATGTGTTTATGTTGGAAATACTGTACATTTTATTTCTTTCATTGCCGTACCATTGCGACACAATCTGTGCTTTTCTCTAGCGCAATAAACCCCATTGCTCTCAGAGTCCTCGAACAGCAGTGAGTTCTTCAAAACGCATATTATATCCTCTTCAGTTATATTCCTTTCTACCGTTCGCTCTCATTTCATTTTGTCTCCCTCGTCATTCGTTTCTCGCTCACATCACCTACAAACAGACAAACAGAGAGATGGCGGAGAGAGAATTATCAGTAGCATCGTCATTATTTTATAATAACCCGTTGTGATGGGCCAGACGCCACAAAACCACTCACCCGACAACAATATCCCAAAGGACACACCTCCCCTCATTCTACCCCCGATTTCTCCCCCATTCCTACCTTCTATAATGACTTTTAGTCTCCCCTCGAACGGAGAAAATGGCCCAAGAAACCCCCATTCTCCATTCAATCTCGTCCCTTAAGAACCACCGCCACAAGGGCTGTTATTGGCTCGTCGATAGCGATCTTCTCGCCTTAACGGCCGCGCGATAAAAGTTCATGTTTCGCCATTCATCGTGTGTATTAATCCTCCTTGTCATCTATTGACTACACTCTAAAGGGGAGATGCTACAACCAAATTACTTCCTTTTTTCCTTCTCTCTCTTTGAAGTCGATCATCGTCCTCCGCAGGAGAATTCCTGGAAGATCCTCCTCCGCCCTTCGGTCCTTTTCGCCTGCGGCGTGAGGACCTCGATCCGAGTCGAGTATTTCCTTCGGATCTCGTCGACCAGAATGCACAGAGCTGGATATATTTTGTTTCCTCCACTTCAGCCATCACACCTAAATGGCCCAATGCATCATTTCCCCAATCATGCGTTTTGAAAATCTTTAATTATATGGGTAATTCTTAAATCCCCTCTGTTGGTATAACTAGCCCGAAATAGTCGCAAGAAGCCATCGAGTAGGATACGGCATTTGGGGTCTTGATCCATCAGGGACTAGGGTCGATTTGCGAAAGGCATTGGGAAGTGAGTTACGTCCCCCCTGAAGTAAAAGAGAAGCCATAACACCAGCTGTCATTGTGAATATGGCACGAGAGGGGAGAATGAAGTTGCCCCGGATGCTCTCGGAACCATGTTTTTATTTTCATTTTATAGTTGGAGATTCGATGGAAATATGAATCTCGCGGACTTTTATATCGTTTTTTGGAAGGTCACCTCTGACCACCCTAATAAATGATACAATGAGAACCAATAGATAACCAAACAAAGGTTCTGGGGAGAGAGAGAGAGAGAGAGAGAGAGAGAGAGAGAGAGAGAGAGAGAGAGAGAGAGAAACATCCAATAAGAATGATTTTAGCTCATGAAGCCTCATCCTCTTCCTGTTTCTCTTCTCCCTCCCCTCCGGCATCCTTTCCTCCTCGTTTATTCCATTTATTTGAGTTTATTGATGTTATTGAGCTTATGTTCTTAGGTCGTGAGGCTACTTAACTCGCGCTGCTGCCGCAGGGATTGGGCGACGGAGATGCCTCGCTAATCTTGTAATAAACCGAGATTGGCAGACAGACAGTATTTGGCCAATTACCGTCAAAGCAGATTTACCTCCGATGAGGCGCTCGGCTCTTGGTCACTTGCACGTGCGCTGCGCTGCTCTTCCTTGTTCCCTTTTGCTTCGCTCTGTTCTTTCAGTTCTGAGTGTTTCTTGACCTAATCTCTCTCTCTCTCTCTCTCTCTCTCTCTCTCTCTCTCTCTCTCTCCAGTGTTTTGTTGCATGTTTATCTTTGTCAGCTTTCTTTGTAGAGATTCTATCCAGACGTCCATCACTTCTGATATATGTCCTCTCCTTAAACGAGTTCTAGTTTACACTTTTTTCGTGGACGCGGTCCGGAAATTACTTCTACCATTATTTCTAAGAACTGTTTAATTCTTGCTTTGTGCACGTGCAAGGAAAACACTTCAAATGCCATTTTTTTTTTTTGTTATAAATGGTAACTGATTGAAGCATTTTCCTTGATTCCCATCAAATTCATGAAAATATTTCTTCACTGAAAATATTTCTTCATTAAGTAAACATCCTAAAAGAATCTCTTTTTTATATCCTGATTAAAAAAAAAGGGATATTGGAGGATCGTTAAAACGAAGACAACGCAAGCGTAATCAAGGGCACGCGCCTGCGGCCTAGATCATGAGCTTATCCATATTTTACTAGTGAGTACCTGGTCTAAGTACCCAAAGAAAACAGAGTTGCCTTTGTTTGTCTTGTAACACTGAAATAAATGTAGCTTTTCATTAAATAATAATAATAATAATAATAATAATAATAATAATAATAATAATAATAATAATTACTATTATTATTATTATTATTATTATTATTATTATTATTATTATTATTATTATTATTATTATTATTATTATTATTATTATTTATCCTACTCCCGATGAATACAAGGAGGAAAAGAGAGTAAGATGAAGACCCGACTCATGAAAAATGGTAGTTATGGGAATCAGAAACAATGAAATCACCAAGAGAAGTCCAAAGCTTGGCTGTAGTGCAAAAGAAACGGCTACTGAATCGAAAGTTCAATTACTGTCGTTTTCTGCAAAATGAAAATGAGAAATGCCATCACAAGGGCACCAAAGAGAAGCGGGGATCCTTTCGTCATCTAAACGGAATAGTTTGCAAAATGATTCCCTTAGAAAAGAGACCGTGGCATTACTTGCACCTCACGCGGTGCACTGTAGGTTCTTTGCAGCGTCTCTTCGGTCCCTAGCCGAAACTTCTTTCATTCATTTTACTGTACCTCCATTCGTATTCTCTTTCTTCCATCCTGCTCTCCACCCTTTCCCAACAACTGTTTCATAATGCAACCGCGAGGTTTTCCTTCTGTTACACCTTTCATACCTTTCTACTCTCATTTTCCCTTAAAGCGCTGAATGACCTCATAGGTCCCAGCGTTTGGCCTTTGGCCTAAATTGTATATTCCATTCCAAGACACCTATCAGCAAACGCGATGCACATCTAGAGAAGGGTGAAAGCGAGACCGTTGATGGAACAATATCCTTTGTCTCAGTCCTGTTGAAAAGAGAGGCAAAGGAAAGTTGCTCCATATCCGAAGGCAATGTGAGAAAGAGGGCAGATCATGACAAAAATAATTTCGGGACTGGGTTGAAATAAAAAAAAACTTACAATATCAACACAAGTCACTCGGTGTTCTAGAAACTGATTCAGCAATTTGACTCCTGTCGTGTCTCAGGGAGTGATAGGCTACAGGAAGTCAGTGATACAGAGAAAGAGAAGAACAGATGGGAGATTATGGCCGTGAGGTGCATTTGAGTAGTTGCAGGGAGTAGATCTTGTACATCAACTACAAAGTGTAGAAACGTTAAGATGAAAACCAGAAGCGAGTTAACAGTAGGAATAAGAGCATAAACAGAATGGATTGTCAGTAGATATAACAAAAGATTCTCCGATGATCTGTAGAGGAGAGATATGGGACAAAATATGGTATGATAAATCATGTTTGAGATAGCGCAATTTTAAAGAGGTTTCAGAATCTTTAGTTAAAGCATGTCAGTTTAGAGGATTAGAGCTGTTATTGGTTCTTGAGATGGGGTAAACCATTGCGTCTTTGTAGGAAAAAAGTTAAGTATACCTTAGTTGTAGGAGGAACATTATAGACATGGTTCAATAATTAGGTGGAAAAGATGACAAAGGCCAAAAGAAAGTTTCCCTATAAGCAGAGCTCTAAGGACCGCAACTGTAATATATGTAAGATGAGATGCATTACCATACCAGTCTTCACGGATGTAAGATCCCCGCAATTTATTTTTGATTGACTAACTGATTATGAGGTTTAGGCCAATGGTTGGAACCTATCTCTGTTATTCAGCGCCCTTTTCATCAAGATTTACCCCATGGTCCCTTAAGGTTTTAACAGGGGAGGGCGTAAAATGAGAGAAAGACGGTATAGAATGATTAATAATACTGGATTTGATGATGAGAAGATTGGCGTTAATTGCCTGGAGTAACTGTATTGTGATTTTGTTATTCATGAATGCAATACCATCTCAGATGCTGCATTCAAGAGCATTACACCAGGGAGTGACCATATAACCAGTCCTCAAACCTCGGACGTCTGTTTCTTTGGTCTTCTACAGTAATGAGTTCGAGTCCCCTTGCAAAAAGGCATACTCAAGCACACTTTATTTCTGTTATGTTTTTATTAATTGTATTATGTTGTGGTCAATAAACTTCTATCTATCTATGTATCTATCTAACTATTTATCTCTCTATCTATCTATCTATAGAGTCAAAGGATCCGCCTGCCTCTTCTGCCTAACGCCCGAGGAAAAGGACCAGTCAAAACTTGGATGGTAAGTAGAGAAACCTTTTAGCAGGGGAAGGGTGACACAGACCTGAGCTGCCAAGGTTAAGGCTTCACCGACGTTTTGCATCACGAGCTCAAGCTCTTGAGTTACTAAGAAATAATTGTCTTTGGTAAATCAAGGCCTTTGTTACCTAATCGTTGGGGGTCTTTTTGTACATTAACTGACGAAATATGGAATCTATGGAGGAAAGGGGTAAGAGAAGAATAGAGGCAGATTATAAGAACACTGAACTGTTCATAAATCAAGAAAATAAATTCAGTAAGAGGACTTGTAGTTATTAGATTACGGTAATGAAGAGCATGAACATGTTTGATACCGGCGTATTCTTTCTTTATTTTTAAAAAGGTGAAAAGCTTTTCTCTCAGGTGGCTAAGGAACAAATAATGTGTGATCGGGAGATATGTATCAGGACAATGTTTGATTTAGAAATTTGTATTATTGACTGTAAACCAAAATATTGTTAAAAGTTTCTCATTTTTTTTTTATTTCTTATCTCTTGTTATCCATTGACTAAGATGTTCATGGAGCTGGTTATGGGCGCGAGGATGACATAAATCCAGACGCCGACTTGGATCAAATGGACCTGAACATCGAATTCTTTTTTTCGGCACAGCTTCGTTGGTATTACTGGCGTTATTGGACAAATCCGTCGGTGTTGAAAGATTGAGTGAATTACTGATTGGTTTATATAACGTCGCCTACTATTAGATTTCAGCGTTGACCGAGTTATGATCCTTGAATCTTGTTAATTTTCAGCAAGTCTTTGCAAACTTTCGATGATTTGGGAACGGCCAATAAGATGCACGTTTACATTTGTGGATAAAAATCAGGACATTTTTAGGACCGCCTAGCTTAAAGAATAGGTTAAGGTCAAGCATTTATGGACTGAAAGAGTGGTAATACGATTTCCTATGTATAAGTCCAGAACATTTGTATCTCATTTGCACCATCGCGTCGTATAATAGTGTTTTACTCGTTATTGCTTATATATATACATAATATACATATGTATATATATATATATATATATATATATATATATATATATATATATATATATGTATATATATATATATATATATATATATATATATATATATATATATATATATATATATATATATATATATGCTTGTTGTCCTTTTATAGTTCAGGGCAGAAGAAAACAGTTGTTGGGGAGGAGGGTTGAGAACTTGAGAGAGCCTCTCAACTACGAAGAGCCCGATGGACCCACATGGCCGCATCTCATATAATAGTCTTTCCATTTGATCCTTGCATACGGTTCTCCTCCCCCAAAAAAAAAAAAAAAAAAAAAGAGAGAGAATGTGGGACTGGAAGCAAATTCCTGAAGCCTCTAAACGTGGAAGGACCTTGGGTACCTTTTTCTTACGTAGTGCAGGAAAGAATAAGATAGAATTTAGATTCTTATTAAGGGGCTGATGGAATGGCATAGCAACAAAATTATTAGGATTTTATTCATGGAAGGCTTAAAGGACCTGGATAGCAAGCATAACATATGTTGAATGAATACCAGTCCTAAAGTAATACAGTTGTCTGTTGCGCGAGGATTTAGTTATTGGTGAGAAGTTCGAGTAAGCAGGTAATTTGTAATAGTGTCTGGCTGAGGTTCCAGATGTATTACCCGTCATTATGGACACTCGGAATTTTGGAACTTCCGGAGTTTTTTTTTTTTTTTTTTTTTTTTTTTTTAAGGAAGTCCTTTCAAAAGACTCGTCGTCAGTTTTCTACTGCTAATCCGAAACGGCGCCTAAGTGATGTTAAAAGCGCTCTCTCTCTCTACTCAGCCGCCAGCAAGTGCACACGAGAGGGTCCTCTGATATTTTAAGTCTCTCTCCAATTCACACTTCTATCTTTCCGTTCCCGGCCTCTCCCTCATCCCACAACATTAGGCCGCTATCTCTCCACCTCATCATTAATCCTAAGATCGTCCCACAATCCCCACTGGCCCACCCACAGACATCAGCCCGCTGGAATATGTGAGAAATTTGGAGATAGCCATCAACATCGGCTAATGTGTTGTTTTGTTTATACTTGAGCCCCTCCGCCATGACGCCCGAACGCAGCCAGACACGTGACTCGCACGCGCATCGGAAATTCAAAATCCCCGGCGCCCAAACTGAAATGTGACCCTCACATTTGAGATTACGCTGCATAATGACCTCCGTTTTCTGATTCCTCTTTTTCTCTCCAAATGACTTTGAACGTCGCATTCTACTGCCTTTTATTCCGGCACTTAATGAATTTCGTTTTGCATTTATTATCTGTGCAGTCGTCTAATCATTTGTCTGTCTATCTAAGTAAAATACATTTATAGACAATGAACAGGAAAATTCCTTATAACTGTACATCGAAAGGAATAGGCTAGTAATTTTTCTTCAATTTTAATCTAGCTAAACATTTTAATGAGGCAGAGTAAAATATATTAATGACTAAAGCTAGGTAGTGTTTTACAAAGAAATTTTGACCGACTGCTTAACAATATGGATTATTGCTGCCGTTAAATCAAGTTATTTATTGCGTTGTGACTGCTCCTCCTCCTCCACGCCATTATGGTTGCTGGCGTCTTGTCAGCGAGGGCGAGTGTGAAGGAAATGAAAGAAGAGCCGCGGCGTCATTAAAGAGGCGACGGGAAAAGCTCAAAAAGGGCCGGTCATTAGTAAAGCAACGCGTGACGTCAGTAGTGGTCACGTGACGCGGGCAACTTCGCACAATGGGATCGGAAATGAAGAAGGCGCTGCGTGTGTCACGCCCGATGTTCTTTTGTTGCCGGTGAAAAATTAGGAGGCGATCGGATCGCTTTTATCGCCTAAATCGTTTTATGTGAGGAAATTGGGTTCGAGGGAGACGCTCTTTTATTCTCCTCTCTTTCCTTCTTTCTTTCTTTCCCTCCAACTTTCTTTATGGAATCATTTTCGTCACAGTTCTTAGGTATTCATATTCTTATTATTTTTATTTTCAGGCTTCAGTTCTATCCTTGAGCAGTGGTACTCTGTTACCGCTGTCGTTATTGGTAATATGATATTTTCTGTTAAATTAGTATTTTTGTTAACTTTGCTTTCGTCGTTACTAAAGTTGTTTTTTCTTTCCCCTCGAAACATCACGGAGGAATTTCTTCATCATCATAAACTAATAACTGGGCATTCAGCGTAAGCATGGATAACATATTATTCATGTTATTTATTCATATATTTCTTAAGCCACTGAATTCCTTTGAATTTTTTTCGTGAAATGGTGCAGTTTATTGTACGTAATGTAATGAACTAAAACTATGAGACAGCATTTTTGCTTTACATATCTGAGATTTATATATCTTAGATACTTTGAATATTCACCCAACAACATTTCCGCCATCGCTGACGATTTGTACTATAACTAGATAGATATGATTCATTTCTGTATGCTTTGGTTTTTACAGACGATTCTTAATTGATGCTTTTCTAATACAGAATAGTGTGATTTAATAGAGGCTTTCTGCATTTGCATACTCTTCTATAAGATTATTTTCTTTTCTAAAAGGCTACTGTAATACAGTATAACCAATAGTTCTCCTCCAATGCGAAATGTAAGTTGCCCACTGGAAAACAAAGTCCTTGACAGAATGGTTCCGTCTACTCGACACTATCTACAATAGAGCTCATTCCCTAATGCCCTTATCTGTGGCCCGTGCTCGCTTTTTCTCACCTCAGTCCTCCGCTAAAATCGCACGGCGATGTCACTCTTGGGCATCTGGCGGCCCCCGTGGCCACAAACAAACCAAGGATTAAGAGGGAAGACCGCTGAGGGAAGGAAGCTTCCCACAACGACCAGTTCTCATCTAGAGAGCCAACCAGCTCTAGGGTTGAGAGAAGTACATCAGTTTCAGAGTGAATAATCTGGGAAAATAAAGTAAAGGGCGTCCCCATTCTTTGCAGGGTCTGAGATCAGTAAAGCTAATAAAACTTGGTGTTGAGGGTCATGGAGCGATTGTTCATCTTTTTCTGAACTTCTGTTTGAATCTTGCCCCGGCTAGTGCTCACCGGAAGGATTCATAACAGGTTATAACTGTGGGAAAGGGTTACTTATGCAAATGATTCAGTATATATATATGTGTGCAACCGCGGTGACAGCTTATATTTTCATATGCTTACACGCTTGTACACATGTGCACAAGTTCACAGGATACACTTAAAGACCTGGTGAGTTTTAAGAAAAATCTTCAATCATCTGAGCTTTGTTCAGACTTACACAAGTGCACAGAAACGAGTATTCCGAATTGAAAATCTATTATTTTATCTATGAATTATGGAATGGCAGAGAAGCAGCCGCCATTTCTCACATTCATTTTTCATAGTTATTTTCTATGATGGGAAACAAGAGAGAACGAAAAGCGAGAAGGCAGCTTTTGTTTTGCTTGATGGTCGTGACGGGCCGACAGTCAAGGACCCAGGTCATCTAATTACAATGCGAAGTAATGTCAGGCTGTGTCTGAATTACATCGGGTGCGAGAAATGTGGAAGGCGTGGAAAATGGTTTCTTCTGCGGATAACTGACATATTATGACGCAAAGTGGAAATATTGATGTCACTGGTTTATTAAATCTCAAATTACTAAACGAAAGTAATGGTAATCAACGCCTAAAATACATGTGTTAAGACTTGGTAGATTGGGCAAAAATTCTGCCATAACAATTAATTTTAATGGCCCATCTCATAAAATTCATATGAAAACCCGATAAAAATGTCAGCAAATCTGCGATAACTGACTTCAGAATAGAAAAGTCATAAAGACAGAAGAGCAGCAGCACTTTGGAGGCATATATACTTCATTTCGTGATATGATCTCTGTCTCATTCCCACTTGGAAATGGTATTTGGTTGATAAATCTAATTTTGCCTTTTTGCTCAGTTTTCCATGAACCAGTGACATTATCGTATTCAGAGTAATGAGCAAGTGCCTTGCACATTTCTTTTATTGCCATTACTGCAATTCGTTCCAGTATAAGTTATTGACCAATTAACATTTAACATTTTTAAGGTCGGCAGTATAAAAAGATGTTAATATCTAAAGGATTACTGCAGTATTTGAGTCTATTAAAATTATATAATACCATTTTATTTTTTGATGAGCCAACTACCGAAGGTTTGTGAATGTACGATAAGTATGCAGTCTTGTCCTAATTTATTTCCCACGCACGCCCAACCTCGTACACACAAGATACCCTCATGAATGCGCACAGGGCAATCATCAGACAATAAGTTTTAGCCAGCCAGCAGAAAGGGTTCAGGGCTGGCGAGGTCCAGCGGCCTCTAGTGTGTCAATGATAAGCTCATTCGTCTTCATGTTCCACCTCCTGTCACTGTTGAAATCACACCCTAACATTCAAATCAAATGACCCTCGGCCTCGCCCATTAATTACTTCATCTCTTTATTCTGCAAGATCACTCGAGAAATACGCCGGCCTTGGGCTAAACCGACCAAAATTAAATGACAGGTTTATGAAAACGCTGCCATGAACCAACTTTTGGTTAACCGGACCACGTAGAGCAGGGAAGGCTGAGAACTCTTCCGCTTTTTAACTGACTCCAGACCTGAGAGAGCCAAATCGGATTAACGGGGCTAATAGGGAGCGATGGGTGTGGACTGGGACCAAAGGTAGTGGGTGGAATAAGGCGTGAAATGGGAGGGGCAGGTCCCAAACAATAGCTAACAATAGCCTCGAGTAATCATCGGCACATCGCCACGCTCCCAACATCAGCCTCGTCCGAACGCTCGTCGCCTCCAGGAGAAGGCTCCGGCGTGCACGGAGGGGGAGGACCGCTTCCCGGAATCTCCAGTTCTGTTTCGTGCATCTTTTACCAGACTCACGAACGTGCCAGTAATTACTTGGGCAGAAAATCTTGGCCGAATAGCTTTGTTAAATTTGGCAATGGCGACTTCGATCGTAACAGAGAACGTGTAATAACGTTGTCTAAAAATGAGATCATATAATTTATCCGTCTCTGCTAAAAATGATCAGCATTGCTGTGAATGAAAGCATGCTGTATATCACAGTTATGCTGTTCATGATTTTTGTATTCTCGGCAACAGATATTTTTCTACTTCTTCTTATTTGACTACGACCCACTAATAA